>NW_021703769.1:84117483-84232587 GCF_005190385.1 Monodon monoceros
TGTGTGTGTGTGTGTGTGTGTGTGTGTGTGTGTGTGTGTGTGTGTGTCCGTCCCTGGAATGCTACAGCCGCTCCTTTGAACTTGGTGGGATCTGAATTTGGACTCTTCGCTTTAATATTAGCTGCTTGGCTAAGCTATTGTGTTTATTTTTTTAAGCCCTTTCAGAGATTGCTTTCCTCCCAGAAAGGTCTGAATCAGATGTCCCACGGGACAGTATTAACAGGCCCACATCCCTCCCCCGACCCACGCTCTGGCAACAGGGGGGCCGGTGGAGGGGCTCCCGGGCTAATCCCACTTTCCTGCCCCGCAGGTGGGGAGGAAGGAGTTGAGAACGGTCCTCCTCTCCCTCCGATGATGAGTTGGGGCTTTGGGGAGGAAGAGGGGGAAGAAGGAGAGGCAGGAGGAGGGTCTGCCACCTCTTGACCAGGGCCCTGCTTCCCATCGCCCCTAACCAGGGCACAGTTTCCACATGTGTTGAGGCTACTTTTGAAGGCACGCGTGGATGTCCCAGCCCCATCTCACACGGGAACGGTGACACAACGCCATGACCCCAAAGTATTTTTCGCTCCATTCAAGCCCCTCCACCCAGTCCCACCAGAGAGCGAGGGGCTCCGAGAGGCTCCGTGGGAAAGCTCGGAGACCTCTCCTCCTGACTTGCAGGGGGGCCTTTGACAGATAAGGAGATGAGAGAGCATGAGATGAGATGACACTGACTTGGTGCTTTTGCATAAGTAAAAACCAGGCCCTTGTTTCTCGGAAACCGTTATCTGAAGCTACTTCAGCTCAGCCCCGTTAAGGTGCCCAGCTGTACCATGTCTGAGCCTGAACTTGGTGAGCCGTGACTTTGCTATGGGAGATGGCGTTCGTTATCCCCTCCTCTGCCAAAAGCCGCTCCCTGGGGACTGTCCCCAACTGCTCTCCACCCCCAGCAGGGGCAGAACCTGGGCTGATACTTGAGCAGGGGAAGGAAGCTACGATCTCTGCTCCTAAACGTTTTAATTTCAAAACTTTCCTCCCAGCAGCTGGCTTTAAAAAGTGTCCTCCCTCTGCAACTGATGTAACGACCCCCTTGAGCTCCCTCCCTCAGTCTGAGCCAGGCTCTTCTCTCTTCGTCACCTGTGTGTGTGCTTACATCATTCCAGTCAATCTTTTGCAGAAGAAAAACAGGTAAGATTTTGCCGCAGGTATGATGGCCAATCTGAGCAGCAAATGCTAACTGGGGCAGGTTTTTCCTAAATGTTTTCTCACCTCCCAAGCTCTTCCAGAACCTCACCACACCCCTATGAAGAGGTGGGATCTACATCCCCTCCCTGTGTGTGAGCCTGGGTGAGCCTTTCAGGCGGCCTTAACAGAGGATGGCTGAGTGAGTCCTGAGAGGCTACACGTCTTCCACGTGACTCCAGGAAATCCCTCCTTTGGTAGCCAGCCGCCATACTACACGGAAGCCCAAGCCACCCGGACAGGACCAAGGCGCTGGCCCTCGGCCATCACACAGCAGCCCCGTGAGTGAGCCGTCCTAGAGCAGGACTCTCCAGCCCAGCCCCAGGGGTAAACTTTCCCCAGCAAGCTCTGTCCACACTGCAGCTGAGCTGGATAGGTTGCTGGGGTTTTAAGCCACTAAGGGGTGAGTGGTTTGTTCACAGTGACAGAGACACCGAGGCCTCCTTCTCTTCCTCCATCACGCTGTCTGTGGGGTTGGCCCCAGCACACTTTCTGCAGAGCCTGGCTCGTCCTCTTCTCCCCATCAGTTACCTCTGAATCCTTGTGATGCATGTTCAACCCCATGAGAAAGAGAATGCGGGTCTGAAGAGCTGCGTCCTTGCTGCTTTATTTTCAGGATGGTCTCATCCCTTCCATCTTTCTGGGGCTGGAACCTACATCACAAGGAGGCTTCAGGCGTCCTTGCTTGGGGGGTGACCCTCCTGATTCTATATTTGTAGTTTGTACTGTTTTTCTTAGAAGGCCCCCCAAACTGTCTAAGCTATGCACGAAATGTAGGAGCTGCTCCTGTTCGTGCCTCTCTCCAGATGGGAAGTAGCTGCGACTCCCCATCACTCCGCGGGAGCTCTGCCGTCCGGACGAGAGGCGTCTCTCCCCGGGGCTCCTTAGCAGCCCGGGGCACTTGATGATGAAAACGGTCAGTCGGTCGGGAAAACCTAACAGTCAAATGTGTGTGTTGCACATAAAGGAGTTTCCAAGAACCGGAAGCAAAGTTTGACGAAATTAAAGGCAGACAGACAGTTCTACTGGGGTGATGGGTATTTTAACATCTAAATCACTTGTTCTCTCAGCAACTGGTCAAACGAGACCAAAAAAACACAGACACAGGTGTTCTGAACAAATCTCATCTCCTTGCCCTCACTGGTGTTGGGGTCCAGGCCACCTTTGTCAGAAAACTGTCCTGAGGATGGAGCCGCGGTTTGCTTTCACCTCTGCAAGTCACAGCACGCAGCAGCACCTTCAGACCTGCACACGGGACACCCTCCCTTCCCGCAACAGTTGTCAGAAGAAGTGGCACGTCTCTGGGCACGTGGTCTGGTAGGTGGTGGCCACCCGGAACTTTCAGGGAGACGCCCACGCCAAGTTCCAAGGGTCAGAGTGCGGTTAGCGCCACAGAAAGGGGCCCTTTCTATGGGCTTGGGGTCGGGGGAGGCGGGGGACCTTGTAGGTTGCAACAAGACCCCCTTTGCCCCCCTTCGAGCGGAGGACCCACGTTGGGGCCTTGCAATCTGAGTTCGCCGTAGCAGAGCCCCGAGCCCCAGGCCGTAGGAGACAGACAGGCACCTGCCGGGCACCTGCTCTGTGAGGTCGGGTGCGGCCCGAGGACGGCCCTCGGGGTACCTGGGACCCCGCCCCCCCCCACCCGGCCGCGTCGTGAGGCTGCGGTTAGGGCTGGGGGTGCGGGGTCCACGTGCAGACGGATCGCCTTCCGCTTCCCGAGACACCGTCCCTTCCGCCCACAGCCGGGCCCGCAGCGCCCTGGGGACAGGCAGGCGCTGGACGAGACGCACCAGCCGTGCTGGACAAGACGCGGCAGCCGTGCTAATTGTCCTCTGCCTTCCAGCGCCGCGGGGACGCCTCGGCCCTGGACGGTTTGCGAGCGCTCAGCTTCCGCCTGAGGGAGGAGAACTTGTCGCCCAGGACTCGGCGCAGCCCCGCGCCGTCTCGGCCGCAGGGCGGGTCCTGCCGGGGGGCCGGGAGCCGCCCCGTGAACAGGTCCCAGCGGGCCAGGGCGTCCACGGCGCCGTCCACCCGCGCCAGCTCCTCCTCAGTCACGTCCCTCTCCAGGGCCTGGATGCAGGCCGCCAGCCAGCGCCCGTGCTCCGCCAGGGCCTCCCCCGGGCTCTCCGCGGCCGCCAGGGAGCCCAGCCCGTCCTCAGGCTCCAGCTCCGGGCCCGCGGGGAAGGCGTGGCTCCAGGCGTCCGGGGACAGGGGCTCCGACAGACCGCTGCCAGGCTCCGAGTCGCTCTCGCCGCACAGGCCCGAGTCCGCGCTGCAGGGCAGGGTGTCCTCCGACACGGACGGCTCCCCGGCCGCCGGCCCAGGCCGCGTCCCCGCCGCCTCTAGCGTCCAGGTGTACAGTCTCTACGAGGGAGAGACGCGGGCTGAGTCGGCCTGTCCGGCCCCTTCCCTTGCCAGGGAGCCGCCAGGAGACCCAGCCCCTCTCCCGAGGGGACCCCACTGTGCCCACGACCCAGGGCGAGTGGCAGTCTGGTGCCACAAGGGCCCTCGGAATGGGGCCTCTAAAGACAGCGAACTTGCAGGAGCTTTGCAAGCCTGACCGTTATTCGTGGATAAATTGAGCTGACCTGTTAACACTCTGTTCAAAGCAAAGGGAATCGTGGTTTTCCTACATCCCACTAGCACCTCTGCGCGTGGTGCATCCGGGCATCAGAGACGCCCGCGGTCAGCTACTGCCCACCTCCGCCCCGCTCTCCTTCCGTGATGGCTCAGAACCGGCCGTGGTGGAGTCGTCACACAATGGAAACTGGCAGATACGCCCAAGCGAGGATTTTTCTTTAGAGGGCGCTTACCAGCACACCGCTGACTGATGGGAACAGATCCAGAACAGGCCCAGGGCGCCCCCCCTCGAGGTTAGGAGTCGCAGGAAGGCATGCGTCAGGGGAGGGGGACGAAGGGCCTGAAAGTTCGGATCCGGTAGGCGAGCAAGACCCCGAGAAAGTAAGTGGTGAGAAACCCCAGACCTTCTGCAGGCCACGGCTGGCCCGCTTCACCTTACACGCACACGAGGATAATGGGCAGCTTACAGCCGAGCCCCCAGCCCCGCGCTCGGTGGGGCGGGCGCTCTGGTGACGGTGACGCCCTCGCCCGGCGCATCCTGCTGAGCGCCGTCAGCCAGTCGGCAGCAGAGGCACCTCCCTACGGGGGCGCTGCCTCTGGGTCCCCTCTGCAGCGAGGCAGGCCGCCATCTCAGCGCCCCTCGACGCGCTGTTTACCCCAGAGACATTCAGGGGAGACCCAGGCCGGGAGGCAGCTCTGACCTGGACATGCCCAGCCCCGTGTTCAGGGGTCCCCGACCAGCAGCAGCCTGGGAGCCCGTTAGAAACGCAGAGCCAACCCCTCCACGAGCACCGGATCATAAACTCCTGCCTGTCCAAGAGCCTCTCCCCCGAGTCCAGCCCCCGGACCCAGTGGGCTCCAGCAGCTGACCATCTCCTAGAGGAGGACGGGCTTCCCAGAACCTCAGACACAACGGGATTCACTTAAAGCGTCTGGCTTAAAACTTTGGGTCTTAAAGTTGAGTCCAAGCTCTTTTGTTGGTGGGCCTATGCCTTCATTTGAACAAAAAACTTTTTTAACTTGGTATTTTCATCCAAAGGTGGATTTAAAGAAGAAATTACCACTCTTCCAAAAGACTGAAGAGGAGGGAACACTCCCAAAGACATTCTATGAAGCCACCATCACCCTGATACCAGAAACAGAGATACCACCAAAAAAGAAAATTACACGCCAATATCTTTGATGACTATAGATGCAAAAATTCTCAACAAAATATTAGCAAACCAAATCCAACAGATTTTAAAAAGTTCATACACCACGACCAAGTGGTATTCATCCCAAGTTCACAAGGATGGTTCAATATATGCAAATCAATCACTGTGATACACACTTTAACAAAAGAAGACAAAAAGCACACGCTCATCTCAACAAACGCAGAAAAGCATTTGATGAAATTCAACATTATGATAAAAACTCTTACCAAAGTGGGTAGAGAGGGAACACATCTCCGCATAATAAAAGCCACTTATGACAAACCCACAGCCAACATAATACTCAACGGTGAAAAGCTGAAAGCCTTCCCACTGAAATCTGGAACGAGACAAGGATGCCCACTCACACCACTTCTATTCAGTATAGTATTGGAAGTCCTAGCCACGGCAATCAGACAAGGAAAAGAAATAAAAGGTATCCGAATTGGAAGGGAAGAGGTAAAACTGTCACTCTCTGTAGATGACATGATACTATAAATAGAAAACCCTAAAGACTCCACACAAACGCTACTAGAAGTGGTTGCATTTCTTTACACTAGCAATGAAATATCAGAAAGGGAATGTAAAAAAGAAAATACCTTTTAAAATTGCACCAAAAAATTGAAATACCAAGGAGGGGTAAGTCTTATATGCTGAGACCTATAAAACATTAATAAAGGAAACTAAAGATGATTCAAAGAAATGGAAAGATATCCCATGCATTTGGATTGGAAGAATTAATATTGTTAAAATGGCAATACTACCCAAAGCAATCTACAGATTTAATGTGATCCCTGTCAAATTACCCATGACATTTTTCACAGAACTAGAACAAATAATCCAAAATTTTATATGGAACCATAAAAGACCCAGAATTGCCACAGCAATCCTGAGGGGGGGTGGGGGGAAGCAGGAGGGATAACCCTCCCAGACAACACTACAAAGCTACAGTAATCAAAACAGTGTCGTATTGGCACAAAAACAGACATATGGATCAATGGAACAGAATAGAGAGCCAAGAAATAAACCCACACACCTAAGGTGAATTAAGCTTCGACAAAGGATACAAGAATATAAAATGGGAAGAAGATAGCCTCTTCGGGAGGTGGTGCCGGGAAAGTTGGACAGCTGCATGGAAATCAATGAAATTAGAACACACCCTCACACCATGCATAAAAAGAAACTCAAAAGGGTTTAAAGAGTTAAACATAATACATGACACCATAAAACTAGAAGAGAGCATAGCCAAAACATTCTCTGACATAAATCATACAAATGTTTTCTTAGGTCAGTCTCCCAAGGCAATAGAAATAAAAACAAAAATAAATAAATGGGACCTAATCAAACTTACAAGCTTTTGCACAGCAAAGGAAACCATAAATCAAACGAAAAGACAACCTATGAAATGGGAGAAAGTTTTTGCAAATGAGGCGACCGACAAGGGCTTAATCTCCAAAATATACAAACAGGGCTTCCCTGGTGGCGCAGTGGTTGGGAGTCTGCCTGTCGATGCAGGGGACGCGGGTTCGTGCCCCGGTCTGGGAGGATCCCGCATGCTGCGGAGCGGCTGGGCCTGCACGTCCGGAGCCTGTGCTCCGTGGCGGGAGAGGCCGCAGCGGTGAGAGGCCTGCGTACCACAAAATATACAAACAGCTCATACAACTCAATAACAAAAACAAACCACCCAATCAAAAACTGGGCAGAAGACCTAAATAGACATTTCTCCTAAGAAGACATACAGATGGCCAATAGGCACATAAAAAGATGCTCAACATCACTAATTATTAGAGAAATGCAAATCAAAACTACAAGGAGGTTTCACCATACACCGGTCAGAATGGCCATCATTAAAAAGTCTACAAATAACAAATGCTGGAGAGGGTGTGGAGAAAAAGGAACCCTCCTACACTGTTGGTGGGAAGGTAAACTGGTGTAGCTACTACAGAAAACAGTATGGAACTTCCTCAGAAAACTAAAAATAGAATTACCATATGATCCAGCAATTCCACTGCTGGGCATATATCCAGAGAAAACTCTAATCCAAAAAGATACATGCACCCCTACGTTCACAGCAGCACTATTTACAAAAGCCAAGACATAGAAACAACCTAAATGTCCATTGATAGATGAATGGATAAAGAAGATGTGGTGCATGTATACAATGGAATATTACTCAGCCATAAAGAAGAATGAAATCATGCCAATTGTAGCAACATGGATGCAACTATAGATTATCATACTAAGTGAAGGAAGTCAAGAAAGATACCATATGATATCACTTCTATGTGGAATCTAAGAAATGACACAAATGACCATATCTACAAAACAGAAACAGACGTAGAGAACGGACTTGTGGTTGCCAAGGGGGGGGGGGTGGGAGAGGGATGGATGGGGAGTTTGGAACTAGTACATATAGAATGGATAAACAACAAGGTCCTACTGTATAGCACAGAGAACTATATCCAATATCCTGGGATAAACCGTAATGGAAAAGAATATACAAAAGAATGTATGTATGTATATATATATATATATATAACTGAGTCACTTTGCTGTACAGCAGAAATCAACACAACATTGTAAATCAACTATACTTCAATTAAAAAATAATAAAAGATTTTTAAAAAGAGAAAATAACCACTACCTGCCTTTGAACTGTAAACTCAGAGTAAAGTTTCTGAGTTTGCAAACGAACTTCTCCGTTGGATAAGGTTTCTCCCCGCAGTGGAGCAGATGGACCCGGTTCCCTAGGGTCCCTCTTGGGCCCTGCTCCCCGGCAGTGCCTCGTGCGGACAGCAGAGGGCAGCGTCGCCGCGCTGGCTCAGCCCCCGCGCAGGGCGGGGCCGGATTAAGAGCAGCGCCTGCCTTTCCACAGTGATTCTTGGTTAGTCTGGTTCCGCCTCCTCCTCCGGAGGGGCTGTGAGCCAATTAGGGAGAAAGTGATGCTGGGGAAGGCCCCTTGGTGATGCCAGAACCGGCCCGAGTACAGGAAGCTCTAGGACAGGGTCTAGTACACGGTCAGTGCCCGGTAAAGACGGGCTCTGATTAGGGTTGCCTGGGAAATAAAAGCCGTGCGCCCCTGTGGTGACAGCCACCGGCACCGGGCCAGGCGCCTGGCGGGGGACTCAGCCAGACCCACGAGACCCGCAGACCTGTTCACCCCTCCCCCTGCCCGCGACTCACCTTGTACCTGTCCACGAGCTTGAAGCCCAGGATGTGCTGCAGCTTCCGAAGGCAGATGGGGCAGAGGTCCGGGGGCCGCCGCAGGGCCTCGTCCAGGCTGAGGGTGCCCTGCATGAGGCAGCGGAGCCAGCGGCAGTTCCCCAGGCCCAGGAGGTGGCAGAGCTCGTGGCACGTGACCTGAGGGAGAAGGTCCCCACCTCCTTGCATCCTGGAGCCCGCCACCCGCCGATCCCCGGGACCCCTGGGTGCGGGGAGAAAGGCAAGCTGGTGTGGTCAGCTCTGGGGGCCTCAGAGCATGGAGGTTTGGGTGTCAGATGAGGGCTCAAATCCCAACCCTGCCACTTGAGAGCTGTGTGACCTTGGACAAAGCACTTGGCGTTTCTGAGCCTAAGTGGCCATAGTCCCTAAAGTGAAGGATGGTCCTCAGCACCGTGAGGACTGGACAGCGTAACTGGCTGAACCCAGGGCTCGATGGCTGTCCACTCACGCCCTTCTGTCTGATTCCACACCCTAGCATCTTCCTGGAGCTCGCCAGAACCCCCAGCAGCCCCTCCTCTTCCTGTCCCCCGTCTCCTCCCGCCACCTGGGCAGCACCCCAACACCCACCTTGCAGCACTGGACCATCCCCAGGGCGCTGAAGCACACGGTCCGGCCTCTGTCCTGCAGGGGTGCCTCGGGGGCCAGGTCAGGGGTGCTGGGCCCCTGCTGCAGGGATTCCCCCGAGAACCGCGCAAAGCTGCAGACGCCCACTTCTGGGGAGAGGCAGAGAAGCGGAGGCACCAGGAGTGGCCTCAGCTCAGGGAGCCCACGGGCAAAGCCACCCTCCTCAGGATGCACAGGTCCTAAAGGCCCCGCCCTGCCAGCGCGTTTGCCAAGCAGACAGCCCCTGGCCCAGGAGGGGTGAGAACTGGGGCTGCAGGTTCAAGAGAGCATTTCCATATATGCCCATTCTCTCCCCCAGGAGGGGTTCTGGGAGAAGCAGCGAGGGGATGACATCCCCACGTGTTCCAGGCCCTGTACCCAAGCCTCAGGGCTGAGGCAGGAGGCCCCCAGGTGCCGGCTCACCATGCCCTGGAAGGAACGTGCCGAAGGTGAAGGTCCAGGCCTCTCGGGGGTACAGGTCGGACAGCGTGAGGCCCAGCACGCATAGTGCATCGCCCGGCTTGCTGCTCTTCAGGAAAGACAGGATGCCGTCTGCGGGGACGGGGCCAGAGGGGCCAGTGAGGAGGCGGCTGGTGCCCCTCTCCGGGCCCATCCCCCCTTCCTCTGCCTGGGACCAACTCATCCCACAGTCGGACGCAAGCTAGTGACATTCCATGAAAAACTCAGACTGAGGCCGAAAACTCAGCCAAGCTGCACCATGTGAGGCCTGGGCCTCGGGGGGAAGAAAGAGCTCAGGTTTGGAAAGGGTAGTCCAAGTGGGGACACCAAAAAGGCCGCCGGGCCAATGAGACCGGTGTTCGTGGGAAGAGCCATTGCAGCCTCGGGCAGCTCATTGATGGCCCCAAAGACGTGGCATCTCATCCCCGGGACCTGTGCGTGTGTTCCTCACCTGGCAGAAGCGAGCAGATGGGATTAAATTAAAGGTCTCCCAGTGGGAAGGTGATTCTGGATTACCCAGCTGGACCCGATGGAATCACCAGGGTCCTCACGAGAGGAGGCAGGAGGGTCAGAGAGAGCTGAAGGGGCCACAGCGCCGGCTCTGGAGGAGGAGGGGCTGCAAGGTCACATTTCACCTGAAATGTGACCTTACTTGGGGACAGGGTTTGCAGATGTAATCAAGTTAAGGTGAGGTCAGTAGGGTGGGCCTAATCCATTCGCCTGGCGTCCTTCTAAGAAGAGAAGCAACACAAGCTACGTGATGATGGAGGCCGAGGCTGGACCAAGGACCGCCGGCCGCCACCAGGGGTGGAGGAGGTGAGGAAGGGTCCCCCGGAGCGTTCACAGGGGACAGGGCCGGCCAACACCTTGGTCTCAGAATTCTGGTCTCCGGACCGCGAGATAATACACTTCTGTGTTTTAAACCACCCAGTTGTTGGTGCTTCGTTACAGCGGCCGCAGGAAACGAACACAGCCATCTGGACCATGTAATCTGACCATGGGAATCCAACCTCTCACAGCCTCTGCACGCCACCTGCTGGGTGAGCCCTCCCAGGCCCCCTTCCTTCCCAGTGGCCCACGAAGCCTAGGGCGGGGGAAACAGCAGTCCTTTCAGCAGTCAGCAGAGATGGACACCCGGACCCCGGCACCACAGCCCCTGGGGCAGCTGGACAGATGCTGGGTTTCCCCCGAGTCGGGCGGAAGCAATGGCAGGCGTGGTGGCGCCGCAAGGGGCAGGAGCGGCGGGGCCCAGGCCGGCCATTGCTCCTCGGGCCCCGCTCAGACCCTCGGGGGGGCGGGGGAGGGCTGTGCCCAGCGAGGGACCGAGGCTGCAGTCTGGGACAGAGAAAGGGGCACGCCACCGTTGGGACGGCACCCACCGGCCAGTAGTCCCTGTCAGCCCCAGAAACTCAACGCCGGCTGTAACAGCACACTGCCTGTCGCTACAAGATAACCAAACAAGCCGAGTGACACACAAAGAACAGCTTCTGAAGGCATTGAAGATGGGGGACGGGTGGCTACAGGAGGGCACGGAGGAAGGCTTGGGGGGGGGCGAGGCAAGCTGTTCTACACACTCTTCTGGTGATGGCTACGTGATGTGTGTGTGTGTGTGTGTGTCAGGACTCAGAACGGTTACACCCAGAAGGAATAATTTCTCTATATGTAAATTATGCCTCAATAAACAGGACTTTTAAAACACCAGAGACCTACTGAGAAACTAGAAACAGGGAGAAGAGTAGAATCCCAAGAGATGAAGCTGAGCTGTTTCTGAGACGGTGGATGGGAAAGGTGACCCTGATGACACAGCCCCTGCTCCGCCTGCTACCCCAAAGGGCCGCACCCAGGGAGAGGAAGGCTGTACTCCTGGGGTCATCAGGGTGGCCCAGACCGTCAGCTCCCTTAGATGCCTGGCCAAGGAGAAATAAAATCCTCTCGCAGAAAAACTACAGCATCCCAGGCCACAAATTCTTCTAGAAGTTAAACTAATTTTTCACATAAGACGTCCAGCTAACAATCAAAAATAAAACACACAATGAGGCAAAATAACCAAGACAGAATTAGCGGAAAGAGCAACACGGGTGCTCGAAATGCTGGACTCACAGGCACAGATTATAAAGCAGCTATGCTCATAGATATAAATGCTAAATGTAATTTTAGCCGGGAATTGGGAATGATGAAAAAAGTGACACTGGGACTTCCCTGGCAGTCCAGTGGTTAAGACTCAGCCCCCAACGCAGGGGGCCCAGGTTCCATCCCTGGCCAGGGAACTAGATCCCACATGCATGCCGCAACTAAGAGTTCACATGCCATAACTAAGGAGCCCACGTGCTGCAACTAAGGAGCCCTCGAGCCACGATTAAGGAGCCCACCTGCTGCAACTAAGACCTGGCACAACCAAATAAATAAACAAATAAATTTAAAAAAAATTTTTTTTAAAGTGACACTGCTGCATCAAAAAGAATAAAATACCTAGGAATAAACCTACCTAAGGAGGCAGAAAACCTGTGCTCGGAAAACTATAAGACACTGATGAAAGATCCTGGGACAAGATGACAGAGTAGAAGGACCTTGAGCTCACCTCTCACGAGCACACCAAGAAATCAAAACTAACTGCTGAACGACCATCAGTAAAAAAGATTGGAACCTACCAAAAAAGATATTCCACATCCGAAGACATAAAGAAGAAACCCAAAGAGACAGTAGAAGGAGCACATTCACAATATAATCAAATCCCATACCCCACAGGTGGGTGACCCGCAGACTGGAGAACAATTATATCACAGAAGTTCTCCCACAGGAGTGAGAGTTCTGAGTCCCACACCAGTCTCCCCAGTCTAGGGGTCTGGCATTGGGAGGAGGAGCCCCAGAGCATCTGGCTTTGAAGGCCAGTGGGGCTTGAGTGCAGGAGCTCCACAGGACTGGGGAAACAGAGATTCCTTCCTCTCTTGGAGGATGCACACAAGGTTTTGTGTGTACCAGGACCCAGGGTAAAAGCAGTGACTTCACAGGAACCTGGGCTAGGTCAACCTGCTGGTCTTGGTGGGTTTCCTGGGGAGGCCAGGGGCAGCTATGGCTCACTGTGGGTCCAGGGACACTGGTGGTGGAGATACTGGGGGATATTCATCAGTGTGAGCCCTCCTGGAGGCTGCCATGTTAGCACCAAGACCTGGCCCCACCCATCGACATGCTCCAGAGTTGGGGCGCCTCAGGTAAAACAACCAACAGGGCGAGAACACAACCCACCCATCAGCAAACCGGCTTCCAAAGACTTGCTGAGTCCACGGCCACCTCTAGACACACCCCTTGACACGGCCCTGCTCACCAGAGGACCAGGACCCAGCTCCATCCACCAATGGGCAGGCACCAGCCACTCCCACCAGAAGCCTGCACAAAATTGATAAACCTTTAGCCAGACTCATCAAGAAAAAAAGGGAGAGTGCCCAGATCAATAAAATTAGAAATGAAAAAGAAGTTACAACCAACACCACAGAAATACAAAGAACCATACACAAAAATCTGTTTCATTCCTATACAGTAACAATGAAAGCTCAGAAAGAGAAATTAAGGAAACAATCCCATTTGCCATAGCATCAAAAAGAATAAAATACCTAGGAATAAACCTACCTAAGGAGGCAAAAGACCTATACTCTGAAAACTATAAGATGCTGATGAAAGAAATCAAAGATGACACAGACAGAAAAACATACCATGTTCTTGGATCAGAAAAATCGATATGGTCAAAATGACCATACTACCCAAAGCAGCCTACAGATTCAATGCAATCCCTATCAAATTACCAAAGACATTTTTCACAGAACTAGAAAAAATTTTTTTAATTTTTATGGAATCACGAAAGACCCCGAACAGCCAAAGCAATCTTACGAAAGAAAAACAGAGCTGGAGGAATCAGGCTCCCTGACTTCAGACTATACTACAAAGCTACAGTAATCAAAACAGCATGGTTCTAACAAAAAAACAGAAATGTAAGAACAGATACTATAGAATTCCTAGAGGAAAGCATAAATCATAGCAGTATTTTTTTGGATCTGTCTCCTAAGGCAAAGAAAACAAAAGCAAACATAAACAAACAGGGCCTAATTAAACTTAAAAGTTTTGCAGAGCAAAGAAAACCATAAACAAAACGAAAAGACAACCTACAGAATGGGAGAAAATATTTGCAAATTAGGCAACTGACAAGACATTAATCTCCAAATAGTTCACACAAATAGTTCATAGAGCTCAATATAAAAAAAAAAGAACCCAATCGAAAAATGGGCAGAAGATCTAAATAGACATTTCTCCAAAGAAAACATACAGATGGCCAAAAGGCACATGAAAAGATGCTCAACATCACTAACTATTAGAGAAATGCAAATCAAAACTACAATGAAGTATCACCTCACCAGTCAGAATGGCCATCATCAAAAAGTCTACAAATAATAAATGCTGGAGAGGGTGTGAAGAAAAAGGAACCCTCCTACACTGTTGGTGGGAATGTAAACTGGTGCATCTCCTATGGAAAACAACATGGAGCTTCCTTAACAAACTAAAAATAGAGCTATCATATGATCCTACATTCCCACTCCTGGGCATGTATCCAGAGAAAACCATAATTTGAAAGGATACATGCACTCCACTGTTCATTGCAGCACTATTTACAATAGCCGACATGGAAGCAACATAAATGTCCATCAACAGATGAATGGATAAAGAAAGGAGATGTGGTATATTCATACATGGAATATTATTCAGCCATAAGAATGAAATAATACCATTTCAGCAACATGGATGGACCTACAGATTATCCTACTAAGTGAAGTAAATCAGAGAAAGACAGATATCATATGATATGGCTTATATGTGGAATCTTAAAAAAAATGATACAAATGAACTTATATACAAAACAGAAACATAGAAAACAAACTTATGGTTACCAAAGGGGAAGGGGGGGAGGGATAAATTAGGAGTTTGAGATTAACATATACACACTACTATATATAAAGTAAGTAACCAAAAAGGACCTGCTGTATAGCCCAGGGAACTATACTCAATATTTTGTAATAACTTATAAGGAAAAAGAATCTGAAAAAAATAGATATATATGTATGTATAAATGAATCACTTTGTTACATACCTGAAACTAACACAACATTGTAAATCAACTATACTTCAATTAAAAAAAAAAAAAACAGTGAGAGAATAATGAAGCCAAAAATAAAAATAAATAAATAAATGTTAAACTACCCTCACGTTCCTGGAATAAATACAAGTGAATTGTAATGTATTTTACATATTTCTAGATTTGATTTGCTAATATTTTACATTAGAGTTCTTATCATATGAGAAATTGGTTTCCAATTTCCTTACTAATAATGTCTGTAAAATTTTGGTATCAATATCTTGCTGTTCGTATTGAAAAGAATGCAAAGTGTTTCTACTTTGTCTCTCTTTTGGAAGAACAAAAAAGGCACTGATGAAAGAAATTGAAGATGACACAAACAGATGGAAAGATATAACCATGTTCTTGCATTGGAAAAATCAATATTGTTAAAATGACCATACTACCCAAAGCAATCTACAGATTCAAAGCAATCCCTATCAAATTACCAATGGCATTTTTTTCACAGTACTGGAACAAATAATTTTAGAATTTGTATGGAAACAAAAAAGACCCCAAACAGCCAAAGCCATCTTGAGAAAGAAAAACAGAGCTGGAGGTATCACACTCCCTGAATTCAGGCTATATTACAAAGCTACAGTAATCAAAACAGTCTGGGGGACTTCCCTGGTGGTGCAGTGGTTAAGAATCCTCCTGCCAGTGCAGGGGACCACAAGTTCGAGCCCTGGTCTGGGAAGATCCCACATGCCGCAGAGCAACTAAGCCCAACTACTGAGACTGCACTCTAGAGCCTGCGAGCCACAACTACTGAGCCTGTGTGCCACAACTGCTGAAGCCCATATGCCTAAAGCCTGTGCTCAGCAACAAGAGAAGCCACCACAGTGAGAAGCACACGCACCACAGCGAAGAGCGGCCCCCACGTGCTGCAAATAGAGAAAGCCCATGCGCAGCAACAAAGACCCAACGCAGCCATAAATAAATAAATAAATAAATAAAAACAGTATGGTACTGGCACAAAAACAGAAATATAGATCAATGATACAAGATAGAAAGCCCAGAAATAAACCCATGTACTTATGGTCAATTAATCTATGACAAAGGAGGCAAGAATATACAATGGAGAAAAGACAGTCTCTTCAATAAGTGGTGCTGGGAAAGCTGGATGGCTACATGTAAAGAATGAAATTAGAACATTCTCTAACACCATATACAAAAATAAACTCGAAATGGATTAAAGACCTAAATGTAAGACTGGATGCTGTAAAACTCCTAGAGGAAAACATAGGCAGAACACTCTTTGACAGAAATTGTAGCAATATTTTTTTGGATCCACCTCCTAAAACAAAAAAAAGCAAAAATAAACAAACAGGGACTAATTAAACTTAAAAGCTTTTGCTCAGCAAAGGAAACCATTGACAAAATGAAAAGACAGCCTACAGAATGGGAGAAAATATTTGCAAATGATATGACCAATAGGGGTTAATATCCAAAATATATAAACAAGTCATACAATTCAACATCAAAAAAACACACAATCTGATTAAAAAGTAGGCAGAAGAACTGAATAGACATTTTTCCAAAGAGGAAATGGAGATGACCAACAGGCACATGAAAAGCTGCTCAACATCACTAACCATCAGGGAAATGCAAATCAAAACCACAGTGAGGTACCACCTCACACCTCTCAGAATGGCCATCATCAAAAAGAACACAAATAACAAGTGTTGTCTAGGATGTGGAGAAAGGGGAACCCTCGTACACTGTTGGTGAGAACGTAAACTGGTGCAGCCACTGTGGAAAACAGTAGGGAGGTTTCTCAAAAAACTAAAAATAGAGCTACCATATGATCTAGCGATCCCACTCCTGGGTATATATCCAAAAACACCCCAAACATGAGGCCCAGTGTTTATAGCAGCATTATTTACAGTTTCCAAGATATGGAAGCAACCTAAATGTCCATCGACAGATGAAGGGATAAAGAAGATGTGGTGTATATACATACATATACATACACACACACACACACACACACACACACACACACACACACACACACAATGGAATACTACTCAGCCATAAACAAGAATTAACTATGGCCATTTGCAGCAACATGGATGGACTTGGAGAGCATTTTGCTAAGTGAAATAAGTCAGAGAAAGACAAATACTATATGATATCACTTATATGTGGAATCTAAAAAGATAACAACAAAATATAACGAAAAGAAACACACTCACTGATATAGAGAACAAACTGGTGGTTACCAGTGGGGAGAGGGAAGGGAGGAGGGGCAATATAGGGGGAGGGGAGTAAGAAGTACAAACTATTGGGTGTAAAATAAGCTACAAGCATATATTGTACAACACAGCAAATATAGCCAATATTTTATAACTATAAATGGAGTATAACCTTTAAAAATTATGAATCACTATATTGTATGCCTGTAACTTATATAATATTGGACAGCAATTATACTTCCATAAAATTTTTAAAAAGTGACACTGCTAATTTGAAAAAGAATCCACTAGAAACTATAGAACTGAAAAATACAACTGAAATTTGGAACTCTATCTATGGGTTTAATAGCATATTAGGTGCAGCTAGAGATAGAATTAGTTAACTGGAGGGTGAGAATAAAACTGGGATGAAATACAAGGAAAGGGGAAGAGAGTGAGGGTGAACACGCATCCCATTGGAGTCCTCAATGGGGGAAAGAATGAGGCAGAGGCAGTAGTGGAAGAAAGATAATGGCTGAGAATTTCTCACAACTAATGGAAGACATCAGTCCACTTATCCCAGGTCCAACATCAGCCAGAGACAGAGCCCCAGCCCTTTCTTGGGGACCTCCCTACACTTGAGTCTGGGTCTCCTGTACATCTGAGAGCCCCCAGCTCATCTACGCCTCTCAACCCAGCCTCATTCTCCAGCTGCCAGTGACCCCCTGGGGAATGATGGGGCCAGAGAGCTTTGTAAAGACAAAAAGCTAGAGGGGCCTTAGAAGGCTGCGGCACCTGCTCTGCGTGCCCTTGAGTTTTCCGGAGGACAGAGGGCTGTGTGGTCCAGTCTCCAGACACTTCTGAGCGGGGAAGGGAACCCTTGCCTCAGTCTTCCTTTTCTAAAGGCTGGGAAATAGATGTTCCCTCCCCCAAGAAAAGCAGGGGGATTCCTTCCTTCTCCTAAGCTCCTCCCTCCCACATTTTGCCTCCAAAAAGGGCTTTTTGCCAAGCGGCAGACGCCTGCCCTTGCGCTGACCTGACCTGTGCCCACACCGCACGCACTCACCTGTGTGGAGCTGGAGCCTGTCAGAGTCCTGACTGGGGCGTGATGAGCAGTGGATGGACGCAGCCGCCACTGATGGCAGGCACCTGACCTGCAGGCCCAGGAAGAAGGCCTCTGTGCAGCTCCGCAGGTGGTCCAGGAGCGCGCCGTCTGCCGGCCCCTCGCTCAGATCTGGGGGTGGAGCAGTACCATCAGGCCCCCTGCCCACTCCTCGGAGTCCCCACCTGCCTGTGCCCAGCACCCTGGACACGGACCAAGGCTGGAAGCCAGGAGAAAGTGGCTGTAGTGTCCCCAGGCCAGCGGCTTGCCCAGGAGGTGATTAGAAATGCAGGTGCCCAGGCCCACTCCAGATCTCTGGAACCAGAACCCGCATTTTAACAAGATGAGCTGTCAGCGGGGAGACAACATGGATGGTTTGGGAGTTTGGAAGCAGAGTCTACAGACAGAGATGGCCAACTGGCCGGGGGCAATGGAACAGGAGAGGTGCCTGCAGGCCTCTGGTCTTCAGGGGCAGGAGGGTGGGTAATGAGCCTGCGTGGGGCAAGGCCTGCCTTGGCATGCAGAACCAGTGGCCCGCCCGCTCATCCCCAGCACCTGGCCAGCAAGCCCCGGAGAGCCTGGCCGAGGCATCTCAGCCCTTGGTCCACGCACAGCCCCTCACACCTGGTGTCCCCAGTCTGAGCGCTGGAGGACCAGGCAGGAGTCCCCGAGTCCCCGCCAGGCCCTGCCAGTGTCTCCAAGTACAGCTTCGGGGTTAAGAGCAGGGCACTGGGGTCAAATCCTGCCTCTGCCAATCACCAGCTCTGTGACTTCCCCTCCCAGCCTCAGTGTCCTAACCGATGAAGCGGGGTGACCGTGACCCTAGCACCCTGAACCACAGAGGAAGCAGCCAGTATAGTGCCTAGGACAGCGCTGGCTCCAAAAGATACGGCCAGGAGGGTACAGGTGGATGAGGCAGCACCTGCGGGTAGAACAGGGCAGTGAGCTGCCCAAGGGGTCCCAAGGCCCTGGGCTTTCTGAACAGTGTGGAGCTGGGGTGGGGGGAGAGCTGAGTCTCACCCCCGAATCCCAAGCACACCAGCACATCCCCCTTCATATCAGGTCCTGCCTGGGGTCCGGGCACAGACATCCCCACCTCATGCTAGATCTAGGCCCTCGCCACCCACCCCGGGGTGTCCTGATGGCCCAGGATGCCACCCTCCAGCTCATCACCACTTGCTGCCCCACGGGCTGCAGGTGCCCATGCCCGCCGGTGCCCACGGGCTGCAGGCGTCCATGCCCGCCGGTGCCCACGGGCTGCAGACGCCCATGCCCGCCGGTGCCCACGGGCTGCAGGTACCTATGGGCTGCAGGTAAATGTGCTTCCGAGCCAGGCTCTGCTTCCGGGGCGCCAGGGCAGCATGGAAGGTCTCGAAGTCCTCGGGAGCCTCAGGGCGGCTGAGGAGCCAGTCGAAAGCTGTGTGGATGAGCAGCGTGCGGAAGAACGTCCTCCGGGGGTTGTAGGCCTCAGCCAGGAAGAGCCTCTCGGCTGGGGAGAAGGTGGACGTGTAGAGCTGCCGCAGGGCCGGATCAGTGGACAGCAGCGCATCCTTCAGGGCCCGGGGGCCGAAGCTGAACTCCTGGGCCGGCCGGCACTGCAGCATGACGGGCCTGGCCACGCTGGGGAGGCCCCACGGCCGCCCATGCACCGCCCAGGGCCTGGCCACCAGCTCGTCCACGGCCTTCCCTCGGGCCGAGTGCAGCGGCCACGTGGGCTTCTGGCACGTGGACCAGAGGCCGAGGGCCTGCAAGGTCCAGCTCCGCCTGGCGTCGGACCTCCTCGGCAGCAGCAAGCAGCTCGGACACCCTCCGGCCCGTCGGCACCTGCAGGGAGACGCCCAGCTGAGCCTCCGGCCATTCTCTCAGGCCCGGGGAAGGAGCTCTGTGGGGAGGAACGCACCCCCCAGGACACGGCACCTGCACCCAGCCAGGCCAGAAACGCCGTTTTCTCCTCTTCTCGGGGGCCGGGTCTTTAACCAGCACCAAGTGTGGGGAAGCATCCTCCCTCCCCCAAAGCAGGGATGCGGTTTCCATGGAACCCTGGTGAGGACAGCGCGGACTCGCCCCTTCCCAGCCCTCAGGAGGGAGGGTGCGCTGGCAGTGAGACCCCCACCCTTGTGCTGAGCATCCGCAAAGCCAGAGGCCCCTCCACCAGGACACCAGCCACCCCTGAGCCCTCTGTGGTCACCCCACCGCCTGGGCCACCTCAGCACCTGCAGCCACCGGCTTTCCCAGCAAGGGCCCCGTGGGCCTGCGGATGAAGCCGCGATGCCCGAGTCCGCGTGGCCAGGCCAGCCAGGGGCTGGACAAGTGTCTGTGGGGAAGGAAAGCAAGCCCCACAGTGCCGGCTGCAGAAGTTTCCTAGCACAGGCGAGGGGCAGGCACACGTGCCGACCACGGAAGTATCAGTAGGGAGACGTGGGGAAGCAACAAAGGGGGAGGCCAGGCAGGGAGGGGAGACGCGGCGGGGCGGGGGGACAGATGGGCAGGGAGAACGGTGACAAAGTCACTTCACAAAGTGGGGTTTTCCTCCCGACGCAGGAGCAGGGTCTGGCTGGTGCATCGCATCCCGGGTTCATCAGAAACAATGCGCCCTCCCACCGCACGCCCTGAAAAGCTACCGGGAAGGAATTGGCTGCTGTGGGCTCGACTGTGTCTCGGAGGGGGAGGCAACGGAAGGAACAAGCCAGAGAAGAGAAGATGCACAAAGTAACAGATCAGGACCAAGGAGAACAGCGCTCCAGCGGGTCCCTGATTTAGAAAGTCAGGCAGACGCGCAAACCCATCTCTGCAGAACACCAAGTCGTGAGGCCGGGAGCGGCGGAACTGGAGAAACAGGAACGGCCTTGTTTTTGTGGGAAGAATAAAGACACGAGGCTGTACTCCCTTTAACTAACCTCAGTTTAAAATGTTCATCCAGAAAATAAAGGCATATATGCATATATGTGTGTATGTGTGCATATACGTACATGTAGACATATACACATATATTCATAAAGGGGGGAGATTGGGTGCATGTATAATTTATAAATCTTCCTCCAGAAAATTATACACACGTGATTTTTTTCCAGGGATATTATGTACATATGTGCATACATACACACATACATACACACATGGGTGCGTTTTTTCAGTTAATTGCTGGCTTAGATGAAGGGAAAGGAGCCAGGATTGAAGACCTACTGAGATCCCTGCCAGCAGAGAGCTTTAAGCATTTCTTTCTGCATATATACTTTACCAATTTACAACCAATTTTGTGTGCAATCTTACATCCTCTCGACTTGGTATATTATGAGTACTTTCCCAAATCCTTAAACCGTCTATAAAAAAATGCCATTTTTAATGGCTGGACAAAAACGCCACAATGAACATCTTCGCATATGGCTCTGTGTTTCCATTTCCTCAGGAGAGATTCCCAGAAGATACTGTGTGTGGATGTTTAAAGAATCTCGATTTGAAGGGATTTCCCTGGTGTCCAGTGGCTAGGACTCTGCACTGTCAATGCAGGGGGTGCAGGTTCGATCCCTGGTTGGGGAACTGAGATCCCACAGGCTACACAGCACAGCCAAAAGATTAAAAAAAAAAAAAAAAAAAAACTCAGTTTGTATAGCCAAATTGTGATTTGTATAAATTGTGCTTTTGTGCAAAAGCGATTTGTATTTGCTTTCCAGAAAGGCCACACCAAGCGGCAACCCCACAGCGCCCCGGATTTCTAAGTAGTCAGCAGCAAATAAAAACAATCACCAAGAGCACTGAATACGAGGCTGATTCCAGGCGGGGCTCTAACACCCAGGGAGGTGGGGACAGTTATTGTCCTCATTTTCAAGAGGGTGAAACTGAGGCAGAGAGTAAGGTTAAAACTAGCTTAATCAGAGCCACGCAGCACATAAGAATCAGAGGTGGGCTTGGAACACACCGATTTTCAAGTAGCCCCGTGTCCATCACCGGGAGCGGTAGGGCTCCACCTTCTCAGGACCCCTGCCCAGACCCCCGTCCCTGCCACCAGACACTAGGGCGAAACTGACAGGCTGCAGTGGGATGAACAACCTGCTCCTGGGCTGTCGGGAAAAACGCCAGCCACTTGAGAAGCACATCACAGGCCGAGCACGGAAGGGCCACGGAGGCGCGTTCTCCAGGAGCACAGACCATGTGCCAGGAGGACCCAGTGAGGACTGTGTGACCAGAAGGACATGGTCAACATTTCCAAGGGGGGCGGGTGGGCAGGGTCCCAGCACAGGAGCCCCTGTGGCTCCCTTCCTTCCCCGCCCCGACAGTCACCGCGTTCCTATTCATCCATAGGGCTCGGCCTACACCTGTGGATAAAACGGGTCCCTGGCCTCGCAGAGCTTGAATGCTAGAGATTTAGGTGGACCATAAAAGGCAAGAAAAATACGTATTGTCTAATGTGTTAGGTGATTAATGGTACCTGAAGAGGAGAAGGCCAATCAGGGCATGGGGCTCAGGAGGGCCAGGGCTGCACTGCCTTTTTCCAGAGGGTGACCAGAGCGGCTTCACTGAGAAGCTGGGCAGACTGGCAGGAGGGAGCTGGGCAGGGGGGCTCCCGAGTGGAGGGGCATGTGCAAAGGGCCCGCTGCACACACACAGCGCACACAGCGGGGTGCAGGGGCAGCGGGGAGGCCGGCGTGGTTCTGGGGGTGGAGGGGGGAGAGGGAGGGAGGGAGGCAGGGCCACATCGTGCAGCCTCCAAGCCATGTGTTCCCCGAGCTCTGGCCTTCCCCACCCCCGGGGCGAGGAGAAGGGGCTGACATGAGCAGCGTGAGGCTGCAAGCCAGGCTCTAGGAGCTCCCCCCGCACCCCCGGTGGCCTGGATGTGAAGGCAGACCCTCCAGGAAGCTTCAGGCGTGGCTAGTGGGCCACAGGGACCCGGGCGCTCAGGCAACCCTGAGGAGGGAGCGCCCTGAAGGCCAGCTGGGGCTCTGACCTGCACTTGGCCCTGTGACCTTCAATCCCCCTGGGCCTCAGTCCGCTTCCACCTGTCTCCCTTGCCCTGAGCGAGGCTGGACCCAGCAGAGAGGAGGTGCCAGCAGCAGTCCAAGGTCCGCCCTGAGCCCCGGGAGCGGCCTTGAGCGCTGACACCACGTGCATCTCACCAACTTATTTCTGTTTCGAAATGCAGCCCCCGGGACCCCGGGACCTGCTCCGGGCTCTCTCTCCCCAGACCCTCCGCTCACCAGCACCCTCCCACAGCGAGCTGGAGGCTTCTCGTACCGCTACAGCATTCCCTGCTGTCACAGCCAGCTCAGAATTATTCTTTCTGTAATTGGGAGTGGCCTGTAAATTGCTCCTCTGAGGCCGCGGGGGCCTTCCAGACGCCCAGGAGGGTCTGTGTCACAGCTTTGCTAAGGAGGTGAAAGTGAGACAGACACCGACGTCCGAGGACATCCCTCCTCACAGGTCCACCATCTGTAAACCACAAGTCACTTCTTGACCCAGCACCTCCTCTGAACCCACAACTTCCTGAAACACAGCTGTTAGCATTCACATGTCTTATAGGGAAGGCCATGGAGGCTCAGAGAGGCGAGGCCACTTGCCCAGGGTTGCACAGCTCACCAGGAGTCAGACACAGTACTCCTGACTCCTGACAGAGAAGTAAGGCAGACGATAAAAGGCAATAAAAATAAATATTGTCTAGTGTCACTCTGGGCCTCATGTGCAGGACCTTCTCCCACCCCCGAAGAGTCTTTCCTGCCAGCACCCACTGTCCCTTACCACCCACCGACCCCGCTCAGGGCCTTCACTGCCAGCAAACACCTCAAAGCCAGGCAAAGCCTTGGGAAACGAAAAATGCCTACTTTTTACCAAAAGTTCAAGGGCCCTGGCACGTCCATCCCAGGAATGACTTGGGCCCAAATTGTAAACCTCAGATGGCCCAGAACCGGCCAGGTCCCTCTGGTCCTGTGCGCCACGGGGACCCGAGGCACAAGCAGTGTTTCCAAGGAGGCCGCAAGCATTTCCACCTTAGGGCCCGTCTACACCGTTATGAGCCGTGTGGGATCCTGAGAGCTTTGGTTCATGCGGTTACATCGATCATACGCTGTGTCTGAACTTAAAACGGGAGCTGTGTGCGCAACACGAGGGCACAAAGCACCGCCTCACGAGCAGCGCCCCCCTGACGCCACGGCTCGGTACTGCTGTGAGCGCTGCTGTGACCTGAGTGAGGGTCCCCAGGACACACCTGGAGAACCACCGTTTCACTCTGACTTCTCCCCCCGGGACAACTGATTGCAGGCCCGCAGGGCCGTGTTGAGCACGCGTGTGTTTGGAGCATCCACGTGGGAAAGACAGGCCTGGTGTGAGGCAGAGATGCCCAGAGCACCTGCCCCGGTGCAGAGCCTCCGGCCTAACAGCCACGCAGAAGCCCAAAGAGCTCGGAAGAAGTGGCCACCTTGGCCCCGGACCGGCGCGGGCTGGCAGGTCAACGGGAGGCTCTAGGTTGGGCCCCAGGGTGTGTGACAGGTGTGTCCTGTCCATCCGCATGGGTTCCACTCTCTCTGGGGTCCGGCCATCTGTCTGCCCAGATAGCATTTCCTCTCAAGACGCCCAGGCGGCCACACTCTCTTCCAGGGTCACTCAGGGAAACCCTGACCCTTCGGTCCTGCCAGGTCATTTCTGCACAAGACCACCCCTCGTGCAGAAGCAGAAGCTGGACGTGGGCAGAGACCGAGGCTGAGCCCCAGGCCAGGGGGTGCCGAGCGAGGGAGCCGCAGCCAGAGCAGGGTCTTCCCAGCCCTCTCCGCGACCCGCCAGCCCGCTAATCTTGGCAACAATGAACGCTCTCCTCTGCCCATAACGTGGGGCAGCAGCTGCGGAGCGCTGGACGCCGGCGTCGCGCCTGAGCCCTGCAGGCATCACCTCATTCAAGCCACACAACCCTGCGCTGCTGCAGGTGCTGTTAACAGCGCCCATGTCTCAGATGGGGAAACCGAGGCCAGGTCCAATCTCAGAGCCATGCCTCACACTGGAGCCAGAACTCTTAAAGTGCCAGTGGGCTTCCAGAAGCAGAGAAGGTCTCACCATCAGTACACGGTGGGATGTCTCTGCCCTGCCCCTGTTAACGCTGGGACCGCGGCCAAATTTTTCAGCCCGCCTCCCCTCTCCCTGAGGCGCCCACGTCCCCCTCACCTGTCCACTGTCCTGCCCAGAGGCCAGGGAAGGGCGTGTGCTGGTACAGGCCGCTTCCACTCCCATGGGAGGACCTGCTGCAGGAAGGGCAGGCGGCCCCAGACCCCTCAGCCCGGGCACCTGCTTCCCAATCCGACTGGACGGATGCCTCAGACTTTGGCAAGAAAGCACGCTCTGGTTCTTGGTATTCTGAATACGCTTTGCAAAACATCCCGGCAGCTGCCTCGAGCTATTCACTACTGTCTGCCTTCTGAGCAGCCCCACGCAGAAGGGATGTAAAGGGTTTGTGGCTTCACACTTCTCGGAGGTATCAATCTGCTCAGAGGGGAACCGAGGGCGGCGATCACGGGGAGAGGGTCTCCGCGTCAGACCCCTGCTTCCTGTTGCAGGGCCCTCACCTCCCTGCCCTGGCTGCACCCTGACAGTTTCCTTTCCCACGACAGGCAGGGGAGGACCCAGCCTTCCCCTCTGACCCTGGCAGCATTCTCAAGTTTGGCACCGCTGTGGAAGCCCACACCCTGCTTTTCTGAGCTGGAGGTGCTCCTGGGAAACAGGAAGACAGCACTGGGCCGGCTTCTCCACCAATACCTAGGTGGTCATGTGGCCCCCTTCCCCGCACCCCCAGGCTCTCTGGGGGCGTTCCATGCCCAGCTGGACCGGCCAGGAAGTGCCCTCTTCCCGTGCCTGGCCCTGGGCTCTCCCACAGCCTGTTTGCTCCCATCGCCAGGACGCAAAACAGCCCGCAGGTCGCCCTCCCGTGGGGAGCAGAAGGCCAGGAGGGGTCCCCGAGCCCCTTCCCTCCCCCGGCTCCCCTCTGCGGGCCCAGGCCGGGAAGTCTCGACTCTGGCGCGGAGCACAGAGCGCGGCACTGCACCAAACACTCCTCGGCACACCGGTCCCCGACACCCCACCTCCCGCCCCAGCGCGCCCTCCGTGTCCGCGCGGACTCCGCGCCCGAGCGCGCCTGCCGCCGCCAGGGCGTCCTCGGGGCTTGCGCGGCTGGACTCGGCGCTGCGGCGCGGCCAAGGCTTCCCGACCCAGGCCCTGCGCCCCGCTCGGTTCGGGGTACCGGCGTCGTCCCACCCAGCCCGCCGGTCTCCTCTCGGTCCCCGCCCTGGGTCCCCGCGCCCCACGGCCTCCCCGCCGCACCCCTACCTCGCAGCCCCGGTCCTCCTCGCCGCGCGGCCGGGTCCTCCCCCGCACCCTCCGTCCTGCGGGCCGCGCACTCCGGTTGCTCCCAACCGTGCGCCCCCCGTCCTCCCCGCTGCGCCCCTACCTCGCAGTCTGCGCCCTCGGGAGCCGGCAGAGGCGGTGCCAGGCGGGGGGCAGCGTGGGCACGTGGCGTGGGCCACGGAAATCGGGGAGGTCTCCGCGTGACGTCAGCACCGAGGGGCCGGGACCGAGGCGGGACCCGGTGGAAAGTGTAACGCGCCGCCTGGCCGTGGGCGCCACACCCCCTCCTGCTGCTATGGGTGCATCACGCGCGGGCCACCAGTGGGCAGAGTGCTGGCAGGAGTCCCCGGTCCTCAGACATGGGCTCTGACCTCTGCTGACTCCTTGTGAAGCGCGCTTGCGACGCCCCTGACCCTCCCAGAAACACCTGGGGTAGAGGCGGGGCCTGAGACGCTAAAGCCAAGCAGGTGAGAGAGGTAAAGCGGTGCTGCCCAGGTGAGAGAAGTAAAGCGGTGCTGCCCAGCTAAGGCCCTCAGGTCATACAGGTAAACCAGAGCTGCCCAGGAAAGGGGCTGGCATCAGGGTTACCTCAGCACTGTGCGGGCACAGCTCCAGCACGTGACACACAGCCTAGCCCTGTCATCACTGGTTCCCCGGGAACTTCCCCTTCATTTGGCGGCCTCCCTATTAAGATGTAGTAATGATTTTCTTAGAAGTGTTTATACGCCAGGCACAATGTACTAAATGCTTTACACGTGCTATCTCAAGTCTGGGAGGTAACTGTCCTTTCTGTCCCCGATTCACAGATGAATCTCTGAGGAGGCAGGGGAAGTGACAGGCCCGTCCAGACGGCAGGGCCGGGGCTGAGGACCCTCAGCGCCGGTGAGGGCGGGGGCCCAGCACCCGGCCAGGGGAGCAGCACGGGCTCTGTGCTCGGCACACGCTTGCAGCACGAACACCGTGGGTCCTCGGAGAGGGTCCAGGCGGCCTTTATCCCCAGAGATGAAAGGCAGGCAGCCCTTGTCCAGGGAGCTCCTACCACATGCTGTCTCTGGGTCCCCTTGTCCCCTGAGAAGGGTCCTGTGCTCCTGCCACCACGCTGCAAGGCCATCAGCCTGTGGCCCGCCTGCCGTGTCTCCCGCCTCGAGGTCAGGATTTCGCTGTGCAGTTCCCGGGGGGCCGGCACGGACGAGGGGACATCCCCACATGGCAGGGCTGGTGCTGATGGAGGTGGAGGCGTTTGGCCCTCTGAGCCGCACTGTGCTCCTTTAGAGCAGCGTCCATCAGCTACTGAGATACGGAGGGAAGTGCCTGGGCCCTAGGAGACTCGGCGGCCTCCGTGCTTTTCATCATTCTCCTCAGGCCGCCGAGCGAGGGCAGGGGCAGCTGCTAAGGGTTCCCTCCTTCCTCCTCTCCACAGCTCAGCACGGGGACCCACGGTGGCACAGGGCCCTGTCCTGTGTCCTCACTCCTGACAGAGCATGCGGTTCAGGCCACAGGCCCCGTGGCCTTTCCTGCACCCCCTACATGGCTCCCCTTTCATCGGCACAGAGCCCAGGACCCCAGTGCAGAGGGGGAAGGTCTAGAAGGCAGGGTTGTGGGGGCTTCCTGAGAGCTGGAAGTTGCCTGAGTCTCTGTGACCCTGAGTGCCTTTTAGGGGGTTTCTGCTGTTCACCGTCCCCAGAAAACCTTGCCTGAGGACAGTCCTGTCTGGAAGGATTTTGCAAGGACTTCCCAGCAGCCCAGGGAGGTGTAAGAAGCGTCTGGGGCCACAGGGTCAGCGGTCAAACATCTGGGCTTTGGATCAGCTACTCAAGCTGCCGGACCAAGAAAAGTCACCCCCCCACCCCGTCTTTGAGCCGTTTGCTCACAAGGTGTCAGTGATCCCTGTGGTGTCGGTGGAACCGGCGGGAGAGGCGGGGGGGGACCACGTTGGCCCCATCTGACTGACACTCAGCCACTCTCAGGCCACCTGCCCTGGAAGCGTTGGTCTGGGGAGCCCCGAGAGAGCCCCAGAACGCCTCCAGGCTGCCCATCCCAGAGGGAAGTGGGCAGTGCTCCAGCCATGAATCACCTTGTCCCCTCCCGGGCTCTGGTCTGGTCCCACAGCAGAGAAGGCCTGGCCCCGGCACCGCCCACCCTCCCCCCAACCCCGCCCCCGGTCTGCTCCCCATCGAGCTTCCCTAAGCAAGGGAGACTAGACAGCCCGCTGCTCCCTCCCAGCCCCAGGGTCATCAGGCCTTCCTGACAGTGCACTGATGTCCCGAGACGTGCAGGTGGGCCGGCCGTTACAGGCAGGTGCACAGAGCAGAGTGAGGGTCCCATCACCCACACAAGCTGAGCCACGCATTTCACCCCTGGTTTCCTCCTATCTGTGAGACCCAGGCAGACGGCTGTTAATTCAACAGCTGCTACTCTGGGTCCCGACTCTCCACTGGGCTCCAGGTTAGGACCAAGGAGGCGCAGTGAACAGGTGAGGTGGGGTACAGGCACCCCATGTCACGCCAGGGTCCCCTGGGTGGCCAGGAAGAATCTCCCGCCTCCTGGAGAAGCTTCCCCTGCACTCTGGGAGGTGAGGAACTGCCTGCCCGGCTTCCGTGAGGTCTCTGTCCCACTAGGGTCCTGTCTTGGGGAACAGGGCAGAGGGAGAGTCAGCCAGAGGGAGGGAGGGCTCAGTTCTCAGGACATGCACCTTGAGTGAGGGCCACCATTTGTCCCATCTCCAGGTCATGGTGGCTGGTCAGCATGCTCCTGTCCAGTCCCCACAGCCAGCAGGATGAGGATGGTGCCCCTCCACCCGGTGCCACATGGAACCCTAAGGCGGGAGAGGACCCCCAGCACAGGGAGGAGCCCGGCCGTGAAGGCCGGCATTATCGCTCCGGCCCCAACGGGGAGACTTCCTCCAGCTGCCCTTTGCCTCTTTGGAACCCTTTATGATAAGGGCTTCCTTTGAGCCGAATGCTATCCCAGCTCTCGGCTGCCAGCTTCCAGGCCTTCCCGGCAGGGCCGCCCACCCCTGCCTGCCCAGCCTCATTCGGGAGAAATGCCCCCACGGATGGCTGAGGGATGTGTCACCATCATCCCTGGCACTGCAAGGGAATTCTGTTTAAGTCTTAAGAAATGATGCTACAACAATAGATGTCCATTGTAGAAGATTTGGAAAATTCTAAAAAACTTGAAAAAAAAAAGATCCCATAATCCAACCATCAGGAGGTAACCTCTCTGCCTGTCAGACATCCTTCAAATAATTTTTCTCTCAACATTTAAATACAGTATTCTGTTCTGCTGGAGGCTTTGTCACATGACACCCTTCCCTGTCAATAGCCCAGAACTGGCATCCTCATTGTGTTGTCGGCACTGTTTTGTTTCATGGAGGATTCACCTGGCTTGTGACATTTTGGGTTTTCCCAGTTTCTCACTATTTTACATGATATATATTATAAAAAATAATATATATATATTATGTAAAATAATGTATATATATAATATAAATAGTATATATCTATATCTATCTATATATATCACTGTGATAATTTTGTTTTCATAAACCTTTGTTACACAGTTTCTGATTTTCCCCCCTTAGGATAAATTCCTGCAGATTGCGGGTCACAAGCCTACACTTTTTTTTTTTTTTTTTTTGCAGTAAGCGGGCCTCTCACTGCTGTGGCCTCTCCCGTTGCGGAGCACAGGCTCCAGACGCGCAGGCTCAGCGGCCATGGCTCACGGGCCCAGCCGCTCCGCGGCATGTGGGATCTTCCCAGACCGGGGCACGAACCCGTGTCCCCTGCATCGGCAGGCGGACTCTCAACCACTGCGCCACCAGGGAAGACCAGGCCTACACTTTTAACACGTGTAGCTACCAGGATTTTCCAATTTATTACTGTGGGGGACCGAGAACTCGGAACCTGAGAAACGCTTGGTGTTCTGTCCCGAAACTGGTTATTATACAGAAGGCGTGGGATACCCACCTCCCCACCTGCCCCATCCCTGGTGTGGCCAGGAAGAGACAGGAACTGGAAGAGTAATTACCTATCAAGCCTGGGGTGACATCTCCTTTCAGCTGCCCAGTTAGCACATGAAGTTGGAAATCCAGGCGAGTCCCCTGTTCACCCAGAAGGATCCTCGCCCTAAGTTGGGGGATGCCTAGTGCCAGGGCCCCCAGAAAGGAGAGGCGGCCTGCGGACGCCCAGCCCAGGGCCAGATGAGGCTTCAGGCAGCCAGTGGCCAGTCAGTCCATCCCTTGCACACAGGACACGTGCATCCCAGACCTCTCTTGTGAAGCCACCTCGCTACAGCCAAATCTAGAAATGGGCAGTGATACGGGGTCTCCTGTCCCTTCAGCCCAATGAGAAGGTGCCGCACCCCATTGCACCTCAGTTTCCCCGCAGTAGGTTGAACAGAGGCCCCCAAAAGATGTGCCCACCCCAAGCCCTCAGAATGGGATCTTATTTGGAATAAAGGTCTTTGCAGATGTAATTACGGTAAGAACCTCAAGATGAGATCATCCTGGCCTGTGGTGGGCCCTAAATCCAATGGCGGACAACACTGAGGTACCACCTCTCACAGGTCAGAACAGCCATCATCAGAAAGTCTACAAATAATAAATGCTGGAGAGGGTGTGGGGAAAAGGGAGCCTCCTGCACTGTGGGTGGGAATGTAACTTGGTACAACCATTATGGAGAATAGCGTGGAGGTTCCTCAAAAGACTAAAAATAGAGCTGCCATATGATCCTGCAATCCCACTCCCAGGCATATATTCAGACAAAACTGTAATTCGAAAAGATACATGCACCTGTATGTTCATAGCAGCCCTATTCACAATAGTCAAGATGTGGAAACAACCTAAATGTCCATCGACAGATGAATGGATAAAGAAGATATGTGTATATACATACACAATGGAATATTACTCAGCCATTAAAAAAAAAAACGAAATAATGCCATTTGCAGCAACATGGATGGACCTAGAGATTATCTTACTAAGTGAAGTAAGTCAGAAAGAGAAAGACAAATACCATATGATATCGCTTATATGTGGAATCTAAAATACGACACAAATGAACCTATCTACAAAACAAAAACAGACTCACAAATACAGAGAACAGACTTGTGGTCGCCATGGGGGAGGGAGGTGGGGGAGGGAAGGAGTGGGAGTTTGGGATGAGCAGATGCAAACTAGTACGTATAGGATGGGTAAACAACAAGGTCCTACTGTACAGCTCAGGGAACTATATTCAATGTCCTGTAATAAACCATAATGGAAACGAATATGAAAAAGAATATATGTATGTATAACTGACTAGGCTATACAGCAGAAATTAACACAACGTTGTAAATCAAGTACAATTCAATAAAATGTGTTTTAAAAGATTAAATATAAAAATAGATAAATAAATCCAGTCGTGGGGGCATCCTAAGAGACAGAAGAGGAGAGACACAGAGGGAGGAAAGCCAGGTGACACCAGAGGCAGACGTGGAGGATGTGGCCACAAGCCAAGAGACCCCAGAGCCACCCGAAGCTGAAAGAGGCAGGAAGGATCCTCCCTGGAACCTCTGGAAGGAGGGTGGCCCTGCCAACACCTTGATTTTGGACTTCCAGCCTCTAGAAGTTTATTTAAGAAAATTAATTTCTGTTGTTTTAAGCTCCTCCCCTCCCCTGCCGCTCCTTTTACAGTCATTTGTTACGGCAGCCTCAGGAATCTAATGCAAGTTGGAAAGTAAGAAAATGCTTCATATGGTTGTTATAAGGGTCAGGAAAACATCCAGAATGTTCTCAGCACTCGGTAGGTCCTCAGAACACGGCAGCCACTCATCCAGCCAACACTTAGACACCCGCCGTGTGCCAGGTGCTGTGCTCGGGGGACACGGCGCTTCCCTTCTGTCCACGGGCGGCAGACAAGGGGTCGAACAGACATCGTGTGCGGGCAGAGGAGGAAGGAGGGGCTGAGGGGCTTGTGCCATGTGAGATGGGCAAGATAAGCTGAGCTGCGATCTCCGGGCAGAGGTAGGGGTCCTGCCGGCCAGAAGGGACAGCATGGGCAGAGGCCTGGACGTCAGGGTGGGCAGGGCCTGTGGGGAGTGGAGTCGTCGGTGGTCAGGTGTCAAGAGTGCAGGGCTCCATGCAGCAGGGCTACCTGGGGGAGGTGAGAGCCGGGGAGGGGGCGGGTCAGGGAACCGGAACAAGGCCAAGAGGGCCCAGATGGCCCAAGCAGGGGTTTCCCCGCCTTTCACTAGGGCACCTGGGAGCAGTGGGGGGGCGGAGGGGTCAGGCAGGTGACGTTCGGGTGGGAGGTGATGGGGGCTGAGCCAGGGTCCAGGTAGGGGTCCATGGGGAGGACCTCGGACCTGGGGGGCTTGGGGTCTGCTTGGATGGGCAGGGATGCGAGTCGAGGCCTCCCCCAGGTCATGGCCTCCTGGGGAACCACCCAGCAGCCAATCTAAATTGACTATTTCTTGTTATACAGCAGAAACTAACACAACATTGTAAAGCAATTATACTCCAATAAAGATGTTAAATAAATAAAAATATTTTCTCTGTAATAAAGAAAAAAAGAAAGAAAAGGAAGGAAGGAAGGAAGAAAGGAAAGGAAGGAAAGGAAGGAAAGGAAGGAAAGGAAGGGAGGAAGGGAGGAAGGAAGAAAGAAAGAAAGAGAAAGAAAGAAAGAAAGAGAAAGAAAGAAAGAAAGAAAGAAAGAAAGAAAGAAAGAAAGAAAGAAAGAAAGAAAGAAAGAGAAAGAAAGAAAGAAAGAAAGAGAAAGAAAGAAAGAAAGAAAGAAAGAAAGAAAGAAAGAAAGAAAGAAAGAAAGAAAGAAAGAAAGAAAGAAAGAAAAAGAAAGAAAGAAACCGGTTCCTGAGTGCCAGCCCACACTGGGTGCCCTGGGACCTCACCCGCAGAGCTCAGGGCCGGCTGGGGCTCCCCTCGACAGAAGGCCCTGGCGTTAGAGGCCGGATGAGTGGGCTTGGCCCGCACCCCAGCAGGAGAACTGCCCTCCTGCGGGCGCGGGGTCGAGGTGAGGCGGGGCCCCAGCCCGGCCCAGCCCCCTGCACCCGCCCTCTGAGCTCCGGATTAGCATTCGCTCTGGGTGCCTGTGTCTGGGAACCCTTGTATACACACACACACACACACACACACACACACACACACACACACACCCCACACACCCGCCGAGGGCCCTGCCCCTCCTGGAGGCAGCACCGGTCGTCCCCACCGCCCGGGTTCCACAGGCTCAGCAAATGCTGGAGCGGGAATGGGGGTCCTCGGCATCCAGGGGACGGACCCCCCTCTTTGCATCTGCGTCTGTCTCCACCTCCTGGGCATCTTGCCCCCTCCCTCTGCCTCGTTCTCTTCCCCACTGTGGTTTGCGCGGTCAGTGGACCAGAGAGGACCCCCACGTGCCGCTTCTTGAACGGAAACAGAGAAGCGGGCCGGGGGCTCTGAGACATCTCCCGGAGCACACACGCTCTCCTCGGGATGTGCCCCACGCCTGGCGACACCCGTCCCGGCAGGTCAGTCTGCACTCTGGGCACCTGAAGACGTTCCCCTCGCACCTGCGTGCCGCCCATTTGGACTGCGGGCAGCCACAGTCCCTGCATGTGGTCCCCAACAACGACAACAGCAGCGCCATCCTCAGGTGCCCAGAGCAGGGCAGTCGCAGGCAGTTCCAGGACTGAGCCTGCATCCTGCTCAGCCGTGACAGCGGCGACTCCAGACAGACTGGCTGCCTCCCCTCCTGCCCCCCATTCCCTCGACCATAGGACGTGGCCATCCCACCCCCACCTGGGTGGTCATAGGGGCTGACGGGATCAGCCAGGACGAGGGCATCGTGGGGAGGAATGCCATCAGCGTTCTGGAAGGTTCCTGACCTCAAGGCACCCTGCCTGGCACAAGTGGCCCAGCTCATGTGTGGTGGACACAGGGGTTTCGAAGGCTCAGGCTGTGGTGATCTGGCCAGGGGACCCACCTGAGGCCACAGCACTGGGATTTGGGATGTCCTCACTCCCAGAGATGACCTGCCCCTGCTTGCCCCACTAGGGAGACCCGGGGAGGCCCAGTATCCAGTGGGCGCAGACCCCTAGGTGGTGGGCTGTCCTGGGCAGGCCTGTGAGGAGACAGGGCCCTGGCCACACCAAACCCTGCCTGAGGGGGTCCCTGCTTTGCGGCTGGTTTGAGTCCTCAGAACCCATGATCAAGAAGCTTCTGCAAGCAGGCACAGGAGTGGGGGCAGGGTGGTCAGGGAAGGCGATGCGGGGAGGGTCCCAGGTGGAGGCAGAGTCGGCCTGAAGAGGCCAGGCTGCATCTGGTCAGCCGCTGGAATCTCTCTCGACTGCCCACAGCCCCAGGCCAGCCACCTGGCCTCACCTGGATGACGGCTCAGGCCTCCCGTGGCCCCTTCCAAGCCACACATCCAGAGCCAGGTGAAGCCACGTGGCCACAGAAGCCTTTCAAGGACTCCCCTTGCTCTTAGGTTGAAGCCCAACCTTCCCACGGAGCCCGTGAGGGCCCTGGCCACCCACCCATCACACCGCACCCTTACCAGCTGTCAGCCGCCCCGGCTCTGTCTGACCCCATCACTACCCTTTCTCCCTCTGGGGCTCCTCTACCTAGAAGGTACCTCGGCACCCTGCAACCCCAGCTGGGATTCCCAAATTAGGGTAAGCCCCAACCTCATGGGGGTGCCATAGAGCTCCAGCTCCCCCCACCCCCAGCTGCCCTCCCCATCTGCTCCAGCCCCTCTCCTCTCCTGCTCCGTCTCACCTCCAGGTCTGCCAGCCAGCCAGGCCCCCACCTGAAGCACCCGTCCCCCTCCTCTTCACAGGGAGGACTCCCTCTCCACACTTAGGTTTCAGGCCCCACGGCTGCTTCTTCCCAGAAGCCCTCCAGTCACGCGCTTCCATCGACACGATTACCTGGCCAGTGTCTGTCTTCGGCCCGCAGCTGCACGCTGGGGGTTGCGGGTGTTCCTGTTAGCACCTAGTGCAACGCCCAGCCCATAGTGAGCGCTCAGCCCAGGTGGGTGTGCTGCCACGCGTCACAGCACGGCACGCACGTCCCTGCGCACAGCCAGCATCCCTGCCTGCACGGCACTCCGGGCGCACCCACACGGACACACCTGCCCCCGGCACATAACGTGCACACGCGTGCGTGCTCCCACTCCCTCCCAGCACGCGCTGCCCCGAGCACTCGCCCCCCCACAGTCACACGCACAGCCAGGCGGCCTTGCTCACGCCGTCCCCCCACCCTCACTCCAACAGGCGCCGAGCTGCTGTTTGCCGCCTCTGCCTGCGGCGTGTTTGCCAAGCAGTTTCCATGGCGACACATCTTGGCTCTGACAGGAGCAGCGGAGTGCAGGGAAGACGGCCTCCGTGGAGGGGACGAGACTCGAGGTCTCTGCGTCCTCGGGCTCCCAGACAGGCAAGGGCGGGTGTTCCCATAAGTGGAGACACCACCCCCGCCCCACCCTGAACTAGGCCTGCACCTGAGAAGAGGCTCCGGGACTTCTGGGCTACCTGCTCCAGGACGTAAGTCACTCAGCCATTCAACAAACCTTGTATGCTGGCTACAAAGCTGCCTGAGGAGTAGGCCTGGCTCACAAGAGCTCATGGTCGTGTCCTGAGGCTGGACTGTTGTCCCACTGCCCAGCTGAGAGCCCATCCCAGACGGGTCAGTGGCTTCCTGAGCACCAAGGCCTAGCTGCCCACCTTCTGCCCACGTGGGGCAAGGACGCTGGGCTTCCCCTCTGTAGATCAATTGCAAAAGCAACCCTGATTCTGCAACCCTCCCTGAACCATCATTCCCTTTGCTGCAACTCCTGTGAAGTAGGGGAGCCTCTTCCCCACCCTTGAATCTGAGCCTGCCCTGTAACTTGCTTTGGTTAATAAAAGGTGACAGAATGACGCTATGCCAGTTCTGAGCTTAGGCCTCAAGGATGACGTGCTTCCACCTGCTCTCTCATGGGCTAGTCTGCTGGAAGGTGAGAGAACATATGGGTCATCCTAGCTGAGCCCACTCTAGACCCGCTACCCCCCAGCGAACCCACCACAGATGCAAGAGAGCAAGCCCAGAGCAACAGTCCTGCCAGGTTAGCTCACAGACCCTTCAGAAACAATGAAATGTTGTTTTAAGTTACTGACCTGAGATTGTTTGTTACACAGCAATAGCTAACAGATACACCCTCCTCCAAGGGCCCTGGCCAGCAGCCACCCAACCTCATGCAATCAGCACATGCTGAGTGCCCTACAAGCTCCCCCAACATGCTGAGGGCTGGGCTGGAGCACGTGAGCTGTACACAGATCTGCTCTGTGCCAGCCTTGTGCTGGAACTTAGGGAGGAAGATGACCACCTCTGCCTTCTAGGAGTCTGCAGCACTGAGAGGGCAGCTTTATGGGTCCCCCCTTACAGGTGGGAGAGGCTGGGTGACCTGCCCAAGGCCTGTCATAGGCAGGAGCAGGTGAGCATGGCCACAGAACCTGGCTGGGTCAGAGCTTTCTGCTTTTCTCCTCTTGGACACCTGTTTGGAAACACTTTACTTCCTGGGTAACTGCACCTATTAGGTCATTATTGGAGTGATTTTTCAGTCCCTATTCACTAAGGACTGTGGATCAGTGTTACTGCCCGCTGGGGCATCTGAGGGGCAGGGCTCCCTCCCTCCCTGAGCTGAGAGCCAGGGCCCCTCTTACAGGGGCCTGTATATGAGTCATCCAATTTCCCCCACTCTCTTGTCAGCACTTCAGTGCTCCTAAACTGATGGTTTTAAGTACTTTACCCAGCATTTCTCATTGTTTTCAGTGAGACGGTTGGCCCAGATAATCTAGCCTGCTTCCACTGGGAAAACATATCTGCATGGCAACAGTGCTGGCATACAGCTGCTGCACCTTGGTTAGGCACACCAACCAAAGCTCATTCTGTGACCTCACGGGGTAACGGGACAGAAACCAGGGCCAGTCCTGTCCAAGTGGGGAGTATTACAGAACACCCAGCAGACCTTCACCTGAAAACTTGGAGGAGAAGAGCAAGATGGCACAGGAGGGGGACATGGAGCTCACCTCCCAGCATGAACACGTCAGAAACACAGCTACATGAGGAGCAATTCCCACTGAAAGCAAACTGGAGACTGGCAGAGACTCCTGTGCAACCAAGGCTGTGAGAAAGATGCGTACGGACTCAGGAAGAAAGGGAAGAAAAGCGATCACGTCGGGGCTCGCTCGTGCCCCTGGGAGGGGACACAGAGGAGGAGGGGGATTGCATGGGCTTGGAGTTCCTCCCTGGGGAGTGAGTGGTTCAGACCACATATTGGGGCATCCCAGCCTTGAGGATCCACACCAAGAGAATGAGTCACCATGGCTGGCTTGAAAACCAGTGGGACTAACGGCAGGGCTGTAAGAAGCCTAGACCCCACTCGTGAGGCGTGGGCGCCGGCTTGCTTGCTCCTGGAATAAGGCGGAGGAAGCAGATGAAGCCTGCCCGGGGCTCTGGCGCTCGCCGGGATCGCCCCAGCCCCGCCCCAGCCCCCGCCCCAGCCCCCGCCCCCGCCGGAGCTGAGCACCTGCTCCGGCCCCTCTTGCTCCAGCACTGCTTCTCCTTTGGGGGCAAAGATGCCGCTGCTGGGAGCGGGGAGAGCGCACACTTGCAACAGAACCAGCTTGGACCCGACCCTCAGGACAGCTGCTCCAGCAAACTGAGACCCGCCCTGACAGGGCAGTCATGGCCACTGAACAGACGAGAAGCTCCAGCCCCTTTACATCTCCAGCCACACCCCCTGCCAAGGCGACAGCTGCCAGCACAGCCTAGGGGAAGACATGACTCTTGCTCACTTCAGCTCCAGCTCTCCCAGCAAAGCCAACGAGCACATGCAGACCATACAGGGACGCTCCCACACAAGGACATGCCTTAAAGACTGGGATAGGTAACTGCTTCACCTAATTTCAAAGACATAGAAAACTAAGCAAAATGAGAAGACAGAGGAATGTGTTTGAAATGAAAGAACAAGAAAAAAACTAAAATAACAACTAATCAAACAGAGACAAATAACTTACCAGATAAAGAGTTCAAAGCATTAGTGATAAGAATGTTAACTGATCTGGGGAAAAAAATAAATGAATGCAGTTAAAATTTTAACAAGAAACCAGAAAATAGAAAAAGAAAACAGTCAGAACTGAAGAATACTATAAAGAAAATGAAAAACACACACAGAAGGAATTAACAGCAGACTAGGTGATAACAGAAGAATGCATAAGTGATGTGAAAGATAGAATAATGGAAATCACCCAATCAGAACAGCAAAAAGAAAAACACATTAAAGAAAAAAGAGAACAGTTTAAGGGACCTTTGGGACATCAAACATACTAACATTTGCATTAAAGGAGTCCCAGAAGGAGACAGAAAAGAGTTGAAAATGTATTTGATGAAATTATGGCTGAAATCTTCCTGAACCTGAAAAAGGAAACAGATATCCAGGTACAGGAATCACAGAGTCCCAAACAAGATGAACCCAAAGAAACCCACACCAAGACATATCGTAATTAAAATGGTAAAAGTTAAAGAAAGAATTCTAAAGGCAGCAAGAGAAAAAAAAAGTCACACACAAGGGAATCCCTATAAGGCTATCAGCTGATTTTTCTGCAGAAACTTTGAAAAGCCAGAAGGGAGTGAAAGCGAGGTAAAGAACAACTCAGAAAAGCAAAAACTAAGAGTTCATCAATACTAAACCAACTGCCCCAAAATGTTAAAGGATCTTTTCTAAGTGGAAAAGAAAAGGCTACAACAAGAAGAATCTATAGGAAGAAAAAAATCCTACTAGTAAAGGCAAATACATAGAAAAGGCTGTGGATCAACCAATTAAATAAGATAGTATGAAGAGGGGACTTCCCTGGTTGTGAGACTGCCTGCCAATGCAGGGGACACAGGTTCGATCCCTGGTCCAGGAAGATCCCACATGCTGCGGAGCAACTAAGCCTGTGCGCCACAACTGCTGAGCCTGCGCTCTAGAACCCGTGAGCCACAACTACTGAGCCCATGTGCCACGGCTGCTGAGGCCCGTGCACCTAGGGCCTGTGCTCCTCAACAAGAGAATCCACCACAATGAGAGGCCCACGCACCACAACGAGGAGTGGTCCCTGCTCACCACAACTAGAGAGCGCCTGCGCACAGCAGCAAGGACCCAACGCAGCCATAAATAAATAAATAAGTTTATAAAAAAGATAGTATGAAGATTAAAAACAAAAAAATTATAAAATCAACTATAACTACAGTAAACAGTTAAGGAATAAACATGAAGATGTAAAATATGACATCAAAAACACAAAACGTGGGGGAGAAGAGTGAAAAACAGATCTTTTAGAATGTGTTTGAACTTAAATGACCATCATTTTAAAACAAGTAGATAATGTTATAGGTCAACATATATGAACACCATGGTAACCACAAATCAAAACCTACAATATATACACAAAAACTACAAAGAAAGGAACACAAACATACCACCAAAGAAAATCATCAAACCACAAGGGAAGCTACTAAGAGAAGAAGAAAAGAACAGAGAACTACAAAAACAACCAGAGAACAAGTAACAAAATAGTAATAAGTACATACCTACCAATAATCACTTTAAATGTCAATGGACTAAATGCTCCAGTCAAAAGACTTAGGGTAGCTGACTGGATTAAAAAAAAGACCCTTCTATACGCTGCTCATGAGAGACTCATTTCAGAGTTAAAAATACACACAGACTGAAAGTGAGGGGATAGAAAAAGATATTTCACACAAATGGAAATGACAAGAAAATTAGGGTAGCAATACTTGTATCAGACAAAATAGACTTTAAAACAAAGTCTATGACAAAAGACAAAGAAGGGCATTATGTAATGTTAAAGGGATCACTATCAGAATAGGATATAACATTTGTTAACATATATTCACCTAAGTATACAATGCAACTATTAACAGACATAAAAGGAGAAATTGACAATAATATAGTAATAGTAGTGGACTTTAATACCCACTGACATTAATGGACAGATCATCCATACAAAACAATCAATAAGGACATAGTGGTCTTCAATGACACATCAGTTGGACTTAACAGATATCTACAGACATTCCATCCAAAAACAGAAGAATACACATTCTTTTCAAGTGCACATGGAATGTTCTCCAGGCTAGATCACATCCTAGGCCGCAAAAAAAGTCTCAACGAATTTAAGAGGATAGAAACTATATCAAGCATTTTTTTCCCAGTCACAATGGTAAGAAAATAGAAATCAGTTACAGGAAGAAAAATGGGAAAAACACAAACACGTGGAGACTAAACAATACGCTACTAAAAAACCTATGGGTCAATGAAGACATCACAGAGAAAATCAGAAAATATCTCGAGACAAATGAAAATAAAAACACAAATGTAAGCAGTTCTAAGAGGGAAGTTTATAGTGATACAGGCCTATATCTAGAAATAAGAAAAATCTCAAATAAACAAGCTAACCTACCATCTAACGAAATTTAAAAAGAAGCACAAAGCCCAAAGTCAGCAGGAGGGAAATAAAAAGGATCAGAGAGAAAATAAATACAACAGAGATTTTAAAAATAAATAGAAAAGATCAATGAAACCCACAACTGTTTTTTTAAAAAGATAAACAAAATTGATAAGCCTTTAGCCAGGCTCATGAAGAAAAAAAGAGAAGACCCAAATAACAAAATAAGAAATGAAAGAGGGGAAATAACAACTGGTATCACAGAGATACAAAAATTCATAAGAGAATACTAACAACAGTTATATGTCAACAACTTAGACAACCTAGAAAAAAATGGATAAATTTCTAGAAACATACAGTCTTCCAAGACTGAATCAGGAAGAAATAGACAACATGAACAAACCAATCACTAGTAATGAAACTGAATTTGTAATTAAAAACAAAACCAAAAAACTCTCAGCAAACAAAAGTCCAGGACTGGACAGCTTCAGAAGGGAATCCTACCAAACATATAAAGAAGAGCTAATAACTATCCTTTTCAAACTATTCCAAAAGATTGAAGAGGAGGAACACTCTCAAATCATTCTATGAGGCCACCATTACCCTGATAACAAAACCAAAGACACTACCAAGAAAAGAAAGAAGAAACGGAGGAAGGGAGGGAGGGAGGGAGGGAGTGAGGGAGGGAGGGAGGGAGGGAGGGAGGGAGGGAGGGAGAGAGGGAGGAAAAAAGAAAATCTCTGATGAGTATAGATGCAAAAATCCTCAACAAAATATCAGCAAACCAAATTCAACAATATATACATATGAAGGATCATACACCATGATCAAGCAGGATTTATTCCAGGGGTTCAAGGATGGTTCAATACCTGCAAATCAACCAATGTGATACACCACATTAACAAAAGTAAGGATAAAATTCACATAATCATTTCAATAGATGCAGAAAAAGCACTTAACAAAATTCAACACCAATTAATCAAACTATCATAAAAGTTGGTATAGAGGGAACATATCTCAACATAATAAAGGGCATTTATGACAAAACCACAGTTAACATCATACTCAACAGAGAAAAGCTGAAAGCTTTTCCTCTAAAATCAGGAACAAGACAAGGATGCCCACTCTTGCCATTTCTATTTAACATAGTATTAGAAGTCCTAGCTGAACCAATCAGAAAAGAAAAAGTAATAAGAGGCATCCAAACTGGAAGGGAAGAATAAAACAGTCACTATTTGCAAATGGCATAATACTATATAGAGAAAACCCTAAAGTCTCCATCAAAAAACTGTTAGAATAAATTAATTCAGTAAAGTTGCAGGATAGAAGATTAATATACAGAAATCTGCTGCTTTTCTATACACTAATAATGAACTCTCAGAAAGAGAAAGCAACAAAACAATCCCGTTTAAAATCACATCAAAAAGAATAAAATACCTAGAAAAAAACTTAATCAAGGAGGCAAAAGACCTATACTCTGAAAACTATGAAACACTAATGAAGGAACCTGAAGAGAATACAAAGAAATGGAAAGATATCCCATGTTCGTGGATTAGAATTATTATTGTTAAAATGTCCATATTACCCAAAGCAGTCTACAGATTTAATGCAATTCCTATCAAAATACACATTTCTAACAGAAATAGACCAAATAATCCTAAAATTAATATGAAAGCACAAAAGACCCTGAATAGCCAACATAATCTTGAGAAGAAAGAACAAAGCTGGAGGTATCACACTCCCTGACTTCAGACTATACTACAAAGCTACAGTAATTAAAACAGTATGGTACTGACACAAAAACAGACATGTATACCAATGAAACAGAAGAGTGTCCAGAAATGGTCGATTAATCTACAACAGAATAGAGAAGCCATGCATTTATAGTCAATTAATCTACAACAAAGGAGGCAAGAATGTACAATGGAAAAAGACAGGGGTGGGATAGGGAGGGTGGGAGGGAGGGAGACGCAAGAGGGAAGAGATATGGGAACATATGTATATGTATAACTGATTCACTTTGTTATAAAGCAGAAACTAACACACCACTGTAAAGCAATTATACCCCAATAAAGATGTTAAAAAAGAAAGAAAGAAAGAAAGAAAAAGACAGTCTCTTCAATAAGCAGTGCTGGGAAAGCTGGACAGCTACATGTAAAAGAATTAAATTATTACATTTTCTCACATCATATACATAAACTGAAGATGGATTAAAAACCTAAATTAAAGACCACAAACCATAAAACTCCTTGAAGAAAACATAGGCAGAACACTCTTTGACATAAATCATAGTTTTTTGGGGGTTTTTTTTGGATCTCCTAAAGCAAAGGAAACAAAAGTAAAAATAACCAAATGGGACTTAATAAACTTACAAGCTTTTGCACAGCAAAGGAAACCACTGACAAAGCAAAAAGACAACCTACTGAACGGGAGAAAATATTTGCAAATGATATAACCGATAAGGGGTTAATATCCAAAATGTATAAGCAACTCATGCAACTCAACATCCAAAAACACAAATAACCCAATTAAAAAATGGGTGGAAGTTCTGAAGAGACATTTTTTTCCAAAGAAGATATATAGATGGCCAACAGGCACATGAAAAGATGCTCAACATTGCTAATCATCAAAGAAATGTAAATCACAACCACAATGAAATACCACCTCACACCTGTCAAAATGGCTACCATCAAGAAATCTACAAATGATAAATGTTGGCAAGGATGTGGAAAAAAGGGAAACCTTGTGCACTGTTGGTGGGGACGTAAATTGGTGCAGCCACTATGGAGAACATTACGGAGGTTTCTTAAAAACTAAAAATAAAACTACCCTATGATATGGCAAGTCCACTCCTGAGTATATTATCTAGAAAAAATGAAAACACTAATTTGAAAAGATACATGCACCCCAATGTTCATAGCAGCACTATTTACAATAACTAAGATGTGATAGCAACCCAAGTGTCCATCAATAGATGAATGGATAAGTACACACACACACAGACACACGCTGGAATATTACTCAGCCATAAAAAAGAATATTTGTCCATTTGCAGCAACATGGATAGACCTGGAAGGTTTTAAGCTTAGTTAAATAAGTCAGACAAAGACAGATATATGTTATCACTTATATGTGGAATCTGAAAAATATAACAAATGGATATAACAAAACACTCATAGATATAGAGAATAAACTAGTGGTTACCAGTGGGGAGAGGGAAGGATGGAGGGGCAAAATAGGGGTAGAGCATTAAGAGGTAAAAACTACTATATAAAATAAATAATCTACAAGGATATATTATACAGCACAGGGAATATAGCCAATATTTTATAATAACTTTAAATAGAGTATAACATATAAAAATATTCAATCATTATGTTGTACATCTGAAACTAATATTGTACATCAACTATACTTCAAAAAGCAAAAATAATAAACTGAAAATCTGAAGAGTTATGCTCTCAGGGTACTAATGACTCAGAATTAAACCTGCCCCCTCCATCCTGCTCCAAATCTCAGGGAACCGTAGATAAGACTGACTTGGTGCTAAGAGAAGCAAAATCAAAATGCAACAAAGTTCCTGAGAAGTCAGAGCTACAGATCTGCCCTTTCACTGATTTGAGACCCAGGGATGTGTAAGCTGGTTGGGCAGAGAACTCCAAGCAGTGAATTTGGAATGAAGGGGGCCCCTTCACCCTAGGCTTCCAAGAATCCCCACATATAAGTTTTTGAAGCCAGTGATCACAACACATTTAAAGATGACCAAGAACATGTGAAAACAAGCCACGGGCAGACACGTGTGGGCTTTGTGTCCTGGAACTGGGCGCACTGTGGCAAACCCCAGCTGGTTGGTCCCATGCACTTGGCCCTACTGCATTCCTGAGTCCTTCGTAGTCAGGCATGGCCAAATGACTGAAGTCTGGGCCAAAGAATGTAGGTGATAACTGTGCAACTTCTGGGCCTCACCCATAAAAACCTCTATCTGAACCTCCATGCTCTTCTCTCACTCCTGGATGCCTGGCCTGGGCCCAAACTCTAGGGGAATCTTAGGAACCATGGGTTGATGATGAGAAGGCACCAGAATGAAGGGACCTGGGTCCCCGTTTCACCGCCTGGAGGAAAGCTGCCCAATGAAGAAACACCTACAGTGCACTACTCTGTGGTTAGTGAATAAACCTGCATTAGTTTAAGCCGTGGAATTTTAAGGTTTGTTTGATAAGCAGCTAGTGTTACTATAATATAGACACGGGTTATAAAACAACTGAGCTTCTCGGGTTTGAAGAAGTCAAAGGTAAGCTTGAAAGTATCGGCACAGAACAGGAAGCTAAAGTGTTAACAAATGTTTAAAAGCACAAACACAACATACAAAAATCAAAAGACGGAAAATAGTGGAGAGGTTAAAAGATGTGGAGAGAACAATGAGATCTCAGATGTATAGATCTCTATTCTAGGAGGAGAGAAAGAGAAATGCGGGGGTGGGTGCTAGAGAGAGAATTTGGATCAGAGAAAAGCACTTTGAAAGCATAGCAGCTGAGAATTTGCCAGAACTGATGAAAAACACCAATCCAGATTCAAGAATCCCAAGAATAAATTTAAAACTTCTCACCTATCCATGGTAGTAAAATTACAGAAAAACCAAAGACAATGGGAAACAACTTAAGAACATCCACTGAAAAGATAGGCTCCCTCCAAGAATAGCAGACTGACAGCGACCTCTTGGCTGCAACAATGGAAGCCAGGGGATGGTGGAAAGCACTCGGTGTATTTCAGTGTGTTGGAAGGAAACAGCCACTAACTTAGAATTTATGCTCAATATATTCAAGTACAACAGTGAAGGCATTTTTAGACAAACCAAAACACATACTTTTATCACCAGGCTCTCCTGTTACGCTTGTTAAAAATGAAGGTTCGGGACTTCCCTGGTGGCACAGTGGTTAAGAATCCGCCTGCCAATGCAGGGTACACGGGTTCGATCCCTGGTCCAGGAAGATCCCACATGCTGTGGAGCAGCTAAGCCCGTACATCACAACTACTGAACCTGCACTTTAGAGCCTGCAAGCCACAACCACTGAGCCTATGTGCCACAACTATTGAAGCCCATGCACCTAGAACCCATGCTCCACAACAAACCACCGCAATGAGAAGCCCACGCACCACAACGAAGAGTAGCCCCCGCTCACCACAACTAGAGAAAGCCCACGTGCAGCAATGAAGACCCAATGCAGTCAAAAATAAACTTTTTTTAAAAATGCAGCTTCAAGGGCCCCGCTGTGGACCTCCTGCTTCAGAAACTCAGATAGAGGGCCCAGTAATCTAAGCACTGCCAAGCGATTTACATAGTCACACACCGGCGATTTTCCAGGGTATGGACTAAGGTAGGGCTTTGCAAGAGACTGTGCTGGAGATGTCAGGTGCCCAGCCTGAAGGGTCTTGTGTGCCAGCCTGTTGACAATGGGGAGCCACAGTAGGGTCTAGGCAGGGGAGTGAGAATAACCAGGTTTAGACAGATTGCTTCAGCCAGAGAGGGTAAGATTAGAGGAAGGGAAGGCTGCTGGAAGGAGGCCCTGTGAGAAATGACTTCAGGAATCCACCAGAGGCAGTGTCGCAGCTTAGTGTTGTCACACGTGCAGGGTCCTCGTCCTACCCCAGTGCAGGTGACCCACTGGCACTGGACGTGCAGGTCCAGGGCTCAGAGAAGTCTGACAGGAGTCCTAACCTGTCAGTGTGAGGGCTGTGTGTGAAGCCAGGGAACTGAACTAAATCACTCAGAGGAGGTGGGCAGAGCAGGAAGAGAAAAGGCTGATCCACACAACCTTGGGAACAGCAGTTAAGGGAGAGGAAGGACTAAAGGAAGAAGCTAACACCTTCTTGTTGACTATCTTCTTTGTGAAAGTCACAATGTCAGGCATTTTATTCACCATGTCTCAGTCAGTTCTCAACAGCTTGGGGAGGTCCATCCCCATTTTATAGACAAGGCCAGGCTGAGCGGAATTAAATGACCTGCCCAAGGACAGAGCAGCCTGTAAGTGGTGAAGCCAGGGTTTGACCAGGTAGGTCCATCTGATGGGCGTTGGCCTTAGCGAAGGAGTGAGAAGACAGACCTGCTAGGCCTGCACCAAGAATGCAAATTCTGCCCAAGACAACACCAGCTGCTTTCCACAGGGCACAGCATCTCCCGGGAACAGGTCCCCTGCTGTCCGTACACACCTCTCCCTGCAAGAAGTTTCTATGACACAGCAAAGGACACGGGTCTTTCCAGAGGCTGTGGGGTCTTCACCTCTCAGCCCAATCTAAAAACTGAGGATAGTAAGAGGTTTTGCCAAATGCCTTTCCTGCAGCTGATATGATTTGTGATTTTTCTGCTTTACCCTGTTGATGTGATGGATCGCTCTGATTTTCAAATGTTGAACCAGCCTTGCATACATGAAGTGAACCCCACTTGATCTTGGTGCATAATTCTTTTTATACATTGTTGGATGCAATCTGCTAATATTTTGTTAAGGACTTCTGTATCTATGATGAAACTGGTTCCTAGTTTTCTTGGATATTTGTCTGGTTTTGGTATTAGGGTAATGCTGGCCTCATAGACTGAATTAGGAAGTATTCCCTCTGCTCTATCTTCTGGAAAACTGTAGAGGACTGGTATAATTTCTTCCTTAAATGTTTTGTAGAATTCACTAGTGAAACCACCTGGGCCTCATGCTTTCTGTTTTAGAAGGTTGTTAATTACGGATTCAATTTCTTTAACAGATACAGGCCTACTCAGATCATCTATTTCTTGTATCAGTTTGGCAGACTGTCTTTCAAAGAATTAGTCCATCTCACGTAGGTTATCAAATTTGTGGGCAGAGTTGACCGTGTTCCTTTATTATCCTTTCAATTATCATGGGATCTGCAGTGATGTCCCCTTTTATTTCTGGTACTAGTAATTTGTGTCTTTCCCTTTTATTTCTTAGCCTAGCTAGGGGCCTATTGACTTTATTGATCTGTTCAAAAACCAGTTTTTGGTTTACTTGATTTCCTCTATTGATTTCCTGTTTTCAATTTCATTGATTTCTGCTCTAGTTTTTATTATTTCTTTTCTTGTGCTTACTTTGGGTTGAATTTGCTCTTTTTCTAGTTTCCTAAGGTGGAAGCTTAGTTTATTATCTTAGATGTTTCTTCTTTTCTCATATACGCATTCAATGCTATAAACATCCCTCTGAACACTGCTTCTGCTACATCCCACGAATTTTGGTAAGTTGTAATTTCATTTTCATTCAGTTAAAAATATTTTAAAGTTTCTCTTGAGATTTCTTCTTTGACTGTTCTGGGTGCTTTAGAACACTGAGACACTTACCTCTGGGAGGCAAAGAGTAAAATTCCCATTTTACAGATGGGGGAACAGGTCAACCCAGGGTCACATGGCTGGGAAATGGCAGAGCTCGGGCTGGTGTACCGTCTGTTTGGTCCCCTGAGGACCAGCCCAGAACTCAACTCCCCTGATGTTACCACTGGCAACTCTACGTGCCTGGTGAGTTGAAATGGTGAGCTCTGAACTGTTACAAAGTCAAGCTGATCCTGGGGGTTCAGAGACTGAAAACCTGGCTTGGTTAGACCTGGGGTCACTATCGTTAGGGACCAGGGACCAAGGCCAGACACTCTCCAGCCTGAGCTGTTTGCTCTCTGACCTTGGGTGTCCCTGGGGCATGGTGGGATCCAAGCAGAGGAACCACCCCTCCATGCCACGGAAGCACGTGGCCACTGTGCAGAGGGTCCCTCCCCATATGTTTCTCCAAGCCCCCCCCAGGCCTGGGGCCTACCCCTGGGCACTCTTAGAACACTGTGCTGACCCAGTGGCACCGTCAAATCACTTATTTTGAGTAGAAAATAAGCCACTTCTTCAGCAATACATCAAAATGTGGGGCTCTTTGAGCTTGCTGGGCTCACCTGGTCCTGGCTTCCCTGGAGGGTCCCTTGTGCAGCCAGGCCAGACTAGAGCCCTCAGGATGGCAGGGCCCAAGGAAGGGACGTGGTGCAGCAGCAGGGTCCTGGGGAGGTTGCCACTAGGCTGGTCAGTAGCAGTCGGCCTCGTTCTCCCCGAGGACGCCCACGGCAGCCAGCATGTCCTGCAAGAGTGACTGGGGGCTCTTCTCCACATGGTCACTGCTCTCAGCCAGGGTGTCCCGAAGGCCCTCCAGGTCTACAGACCTCAGCAGAGCTACGACGGCCCCGGGCTCCAGGTACCCCAGGGGCTGACCCTGCTCACCTGCCTGCCATCTCTGCAGGGTGGCCTCCACAGAGGCCACGTTGGGACTGTCCCCCGCCTCCTGCGGGCCGCCACAGGGAGCAGCCTTGGCCCTCAGGAATAGGAGGAGATCACAGGACTTCTGGGCCACAGGTCGGTCACAGTCAAACAAGGCACGGAAGGCAAACTCAAAGAGCTGCACACGGCAGAGCACCTGCAGGGCCTGGGCCAGCACGCCAGGTGGGGCTGTCTCGGGCAGGGCCTCGGCATAGGGACAGTGGGAGCCGCGCTGACCCAGCAACTGCTCCAGGAACACCAGTGCCAGCTCGAGGCCCTGGGCCCGCACCTCCCAGTCCAAGTCCCTGCTCGCCGCCTGGAGCACTCCAGCCACAAACCGCTCCGCGTCTTCAGCTACATCAGCATGGCCATCCCTCAGCCACTCAGTGAAGACCTGCATGACGGCCCTCCGGGGGAAGCCCTCCGAGTCTGTGGAGAGGATGTGCAGAAGCTCCACGAGCAGGCTCTCCTGGAGGACAGAGTGGGAAGAGGGTGGAGGGACCAGGGAAGTCGAGTTCCCGCTGACGGGCTCGGAGTGCAGCAGGGAGAACCCCCATGAGGGCCCCCTGCCATGCTCGGCTTCCTTCAGGCGATGTGCCCTTCAGCCCCCCATCTGCCCACTGTCAAACAGGGGTGGCCGTGCCCAAGTGACAGGGCTTCCAGGAAGCGGAGCCGGAGATTCAGGGGACACGCCCGACCCCGAATGCCACCCCTGGGCGGCAGACCCACTCCACCCTGGCATCAGGACAGCCGCCAGGTGGGCGCACGGCCACAGGACCCACTGCCTCCTACCTGCTGAGCCCCTGGGCACTCAGGGCTGGCACACAGCCCCCAGCTAGACAACTGCCCTGTGGCGGTCACTGCACTCGCACGGACGTAACTCTCAGGGTCTCGCAGAAGCTGCTTGGTGAGCTCGGGCACCTCTGAAGCAAGGAGCGCTTGTCTGAAGCCGGCCTGCCCTGGGGGTCCAAGCAGCCACAACCAGCTATGACCGAAAGCTGAGTCCACAGCCTCTCCTCCCTCCCCAAAGGCAGCCTAGGTAGTCCGAGTTCCCAACTACCTGGGGACAACGGTGTGCCAAGGCCAGGCCAGCCCTCCCACAGGGACCCCAGCCCCCGGCGCTGCACCCTGCACTCACCTCCCCAGTGTCTGGTCATTTGGGTCAGGAACTCGAGGCCTGAGTCCCTTACCTCCCAGCAGGGGCTGCACAGGCGCTTCTGTAGCACAGGAAGCAGCTCTGGGGCAGGAGGAACGGTTCAGAGGGCCCGGGCCATGTCCACCCTGCCTCCCACCCGGCCCCCAGTCGCCTCCATCCCTGCTCCTCCCTCAGTTCACCCCTGGGAGGGGCTGGGATCACCTGTGAGGAACAGCTGGGTGTGGGGGTCCAGGTCGCAGCAGCCGGGGGTCTTGGGTGAGCTCAGGAGCCACCTGAGTGTGGCCTGGAAGGCCTTCTTCAGAACCTGGAGCGGGAAGAGTGGGGCTGCAGGGCCAGGAGGGGTGAGCTGGCCCGCCTGCCCCCTTCCCCGCCCTGGGGTGTAAGATGGGGACGGGATACATGGGGACAGGGAACACCGGACTTCATTTTTATGAGGCAGAAGCCTCTGGAAGTGGCCGACTGGCATCCAAGACTAGAGAGAGAGAAAAGGAGAGGCCAGCTCTTGTCAGGAAGCCCCACTACCGAGGAAATGAAACTTCTGCACCGAAACAGCAGGAACTACCCACGGCACCTTTTCCTGAAAGCCCCGGAATCTGCCAGGCTTATCATCCCATCTCCCCCCTGCCTGCTCAGTACGCATGCTATTCCTGCACCCCCAGAGCATGACTCAACCCCGGGGCTACGAGAACAGGGAGATTTGCAGGAAACCTCAATGAGAGTTGGGACCCCAAGCGTAAGGCCCACCTGGTTCTGGTTTACAACTCTCATGGAGAATTCCCTGTAAGACTGGATCCTCTCCCTGCTTTCCACAGCCCGACGACCCCTCGCTCAATCTCCACCAATGCCAGGCCCTGGGCCAAACCCTGTGCAGCTGCCTGCCCCTTGAAACTCACTTTAAGAAGCAATTCTGGGGACTTCCCTGGTGGCACAGTGGTTAAGAATCCGCCTGCCAATGCAGGGGGCACGGGTTCGAGCCCTTGTCCAGGAAGATCCCACATGCCGTGGAGCAACTAAGCCCGTGCGTCACAGCTATTGAGCCTGTGCTCTAGAGTCCGCGAGCCACAACTACTGAGCCTGCGAGCCACAACTGCTGAAGCCCACTGCACCTAGAGCCCGTGCTCCACAACAAGAGAAGCCACTGCAATGAAAAGCCCATGCACCACAACTAAGAGTAGCCCCTGCTCGCCACAAGTAGAGAAAGAAAGCCCACGTGCAGCAACAGCCAAAATTTTAAAATTAATTATTAAAAAAAAAAAAAAAGAGGCAATTCTGGCCCCAGAGAGGCCTGCAGGGGTGCCCTGCCTCTGCCTTCCTCCCCCTCCCCTTCCCTCCACCCTGCACCCTGTGTGTGTACCATGGAGCTGGACTCAGGGCTCACGAGGTACTCCAGGAGGACGGAAAACACCTGCGTCACCAACTCTTGAGGGCCTGAGACAGACGTGGATGGCTGAAGCACCCAACCTCCTACCCTGGGGCCTCCCCAGCCCACAAGTGTGGCAACCCAAGGAAAACAGGGGACAGAACCCATCGGTCAGCTGAATCCCAGCCCCTGCCCCAGAGGAGACATGCAGAGGACAGCAGTCTTGGGACATCTCTGAGCAGCTGTGGGGCTCGCCCAACACCCGAGCTGTGCAAGAGAAAACATTCTCACTTACCGGTCCCCTGAGACAGCGCCCCCAGGAAATCCAGGGCAGCTCGCTGGACCCGGCCACAGCCCACCAGGATCGCACAGAGACGGCCGCCCACGTCGGAGGTGGGGGCCGCCGAGCCACTGCAGAGCCGCAGTATTGTCACCGCAGCCCCAAGCAGGGGCGCCTGTGGCCAGGGCGAGGGCCGCTGGGGCTGGGGGAGGACGGAAGGTCAATGCAGGCCACAAGTCCCACTGCCAGTGTGCACTGGGCCGGGCCGTACCTACCAGCGGCTGCAGCAGCCCCAGGTGGGCCAGAGCACAGCACAGGAGACCCACACAGGCCGACTTGGAGGAGAGGAGCGTGTCCACCGTCATCGAGTCACCTGCAGCCCCCTCCAGCAAGCCTAGAGGGCGACCAGAAACAGCTCCTGGTTAGCGGGCACCTCCTGTGTGGCCACTGCAGGCCTTGCCGCTGGTCACTGCTTCATACCAGAGACCAGGCCCGGAGGTTCCGAGCAGCTGGCTCGTCCAGGGTGGCGTCCAGCCGGCCGGAGCTGAGGTCTGAACCTGTCTGCAGGGCTCTCGAGCAGTCCCACTCTCCCTGCAGCCCATGCCTGGGCCGGTTTCCGCTGGTCAGAGGCCCATCTCTACGCTCAACATGGGGCTCCGAGGCACAGCTGGCCCCCCTTCTCTAATCCTCACCCCATTGTGCGGCTGAAGCAAGACAAGTCTCAGCGAGGAAACTCACTCTCCCATCACAGAACTGACCTTATGGGAGGATGAGTGCCAAGCCCGTGTGCCCGCTCTGGGTCAGGAACCATCCACGTAGCCCAGGCCCCCGGTAACCACCACCAACTGCCGGGTCAGCTGCTCTGGGGGCCACTCCAGCTGATGCCCACAGGGGGCAATGCTGCCCTATGAACTCCCAGGCGGGGACGTGAGTAGCAGTCACACCTGGGACGGCAGGCTACACCGCAGCCACCTCCACTCTTAGGTGGGGTGGCAAGCCAGGTGGCCCGCTGCCCATCAGCCCACCCTGGCCCCAAGGACATTCTCAGGACCCCAGGGTCCTGCCTTCCTGCACCTGCCCACCGTTCCCAAGCAGCCTACCTGGGGGTCCAGGGGCCTGAGCAGCAGCTTCCAGGACACAGGCCAGGGGCTGGAGGAGGATGCCAAAGGCCTGGGTCCTCAGCACCTGTGGACTGAGGACAGAGGACACGGTGAGGGCTGCCCCCGCCCTCAGGCAAGCTGGCTACCCTCCTAATATCCCCAGCAAGTCTGGGCCAAAGGGGTCAGTGCTGGGGATCTGGACACCCCCTTGAGAAACAGCCTCCCTGTAAGCACTGTGACCAGCACTCACACCACTGGCAGGGGACTCGAAGGAGCTACGAGGGCGCCACCCAGGCCCCAGGAAGAGCCTGGGGAAGGCCTGGCCACACCCACTCCGATGGGCGGTGCCTGCTCAGGGCCAAAGGGATGGGATGCCCCAGCTCCTGGAAGTACTCCCAATGCTGAGATATCCTTTCCGACGTTCCAGAACATGGTCTCGCCTCTCGCCAACGTGCTTGGGCCCAGGGTGGTTGGGAGGCCAAGCTGGTACAGAGCTCTCCCTCCAAGCCAGCTGCCCAATCCTTCCCTCTCCCTTCAGACCACTCCCTCTCTCTGAACATCTGGAGACCCTGGAGCCCAGAGCCAGGCTTGCATCGTATCCCCAGCGCCCTGTGCCCATTTTCACCCCAGACCTGGGCCAAGACCGGCTCTAGTCCGCCCGAAACCCTGGAATGATTTCTCTTCCTTCCCACCTCTCCGGACCCCACACCCCCTTCCTGGTAGGGCGCACATCTCTCTCCCTCTGGGAATCTGTCCTGTCACTCCTGCCTACTGGGTCCCCCTCCACCGTCCCACAGCCCCTAGTACGCCCCCCCCACAGTGGCATGCACACAGGGTGGCCCAGGATCCACAAGGTGAGGCCACTGGGGAGGTGGCAGAAGGCAGCTGAGCAGGTCCTGAGTATGAACGCAGCCCTGCTCTGAGCAGGGCTGCTCCAAGAGTCTCTTTTATCTTTGGGGAGCCTGTGAATAAAGCTATTCCACCACTAAAAAATGTAGAAGCCGGAGCCTGTGCCAACACCTTGGTGATAACCCACGTACTGCCCGGCCACGCCCCGGCCAGCCGCCTCTGACTGATCTCTGGTTTCAGGAGCTCCCCTGAAGTTCCCTGACCTCTCTGCCTGCCTCACACAACATGAACCCCAATCCTTACCAGTCCTGCAGTTTCAGGATCCCCAAAGCCAGAGGCCCTGCCTGTGTGGGGCTCAAGTGGCTCAGAGTCTGGGCCAGAGTCTCCCACAGGCCACGGTCAGAGCTCGGCGCAGAACTGCAGAGGAGGAGCCCAGGAAGAGAACGTCATTCCCCCGTCCAGCCCACACCGTGCCCAGGGGGCTGCCGTGGCCTGGGCCGGGTGTGCCGGCTGAGACGGAAGGCCTTTCCCAGGTGTGCGGGCTTCCAGACCCCCTCTGGTGTCCCCTCTGCTCGAGGCAGAGTTCTCGGGCAGCCAGGGAGATGTGGCCCAGGTGTGATGGCTGCCCCAAGACTTCCCGAAGAAAACAAGCCCCACCTCCTGCCCACCCCACCAGCTGCGCCCTGGGGGCCTGACCGGGCCACGCTGAGGAGGAGATCCACGAGCGAGTGTGAGGCTGGGACAGGGTCTTTCTCGAGCAGGCGGGCCACGAGGGGGCTCAGCCGCACCCAAAGGCCTTGCGTCCAAAGGCCGTGGCAGTGCCCGAACGCAGTGGTCAGGACACTCAGGGCCTGTGTGACCTGCGGGATGGCTGTGGAGCACAGGGAGTCTTCGATGTGACCCACGATCTTCTGGGCACATGCTGGCCAGTCACAAGCCTGCAGACTGCGGCGGCCCTCGGCTGGGCCCCGCATCGCCAAGTCTAGAATGTGCACCAGGAGCTGCCCGGCTGCCGAGGCCACAAACAGGCTGGGATCTCCCTGCAGGGAGAAGATGGTGTCAACTGCACCTGGGGGGCGGGGAGGGACAACGGGTGGGGAGAGAAACAGGGTTCAGCTGGAACAGAGTCCATGGTGACAGCAGAGACGCTGAAACCACTGAGCAGCTTCAACCACTGGACTTCAGACCCTCACGGACAGAACTCGGAAACCACCCAATGCGGAGGCACTGTCAGAGGCCCAGCCTCCCCGCTACTCAGAGGCAATGGAATCAGAATGGAGAGTTCACAGGGCGAGGGGCTTTAGAACCCTGGCCACTTGGGATTCTTCTCGTCAGTTTCAAAGCCACCCCAACTGCTGGGTCTCACCTACAAGCCACAGGACACCATACACCCTTGAGGGTCCTCCAACCCTTGGTTACCCCGAATGTTCCTCACAACAGCTCTATGATACCACAGCCACTTTCATGTTCAGAGGAAGAGACCCAGCAAGGTGCGGTGATTTCCCAGGAGTCGCAGAGCATCAGGCACGGCAAGGGCAGAGGCGGAAGGCAAGGCAGACGGGGGCACTCACCACAGGCGGCGAGGAAGTGCAGGGCGCTAGGATGCTGTGCCAGGGTGCGCAGGCCCTGGATCCAGCCGCTGCGCACAGCGGGGGCCGTCCAGGCCGCTCCTCCGAGGGGGCCCACCTCCCCAAAGAGCATGGGCAGCAGCTCCCCCTGCTGGGAAGCAGAGAAGGAAGTGGGGACCTGAGCAAGTTCCCAGGGGACCCCACATCAGAGATGGCTTTTCTATCGTTCACAGCTGGTCGAGGCACTTCTTTGGGGGAATTTCTTGTGAGCGGCCGACACAAAGAGCCTGTGAGAGGTGGCAGGTGGCCACCAGAGCAGACCGATGGCAGCCACAGCACTGCCAACTGTGCCTTCCAGGGGAGAGAATTTCGTTAGGGAGAACTGGGTTTTACATAAAGCCTCATCAACCCTGTCACAGTTCACTTCAGAAACCCTTCCCCCAAACAGCCCACCAACTGCAACGCCAACGGCCCCCCTCTATGACACGCTGCGCTCAAGGGCCCCAAAGGTCTCCACGGCCTACTGGGCTCTTGTGCTTGGCACTCGGGGCCCTCCAGGGCAGCTGCCCTCCTCCAGGTGTCCCCTACCCTGGATCCCCCAGCACACCCCCCCATACACCTGCTCAAACCCCTTACAACCCAGCTGCAAGACCACTGCCCCTACGAAGCTGACCACCCCGCCCCGTCAGCAGGCATGGCTAACTCCCCGCTCGATCCCCACCTGCTCGTGGACGTCCACAGGACAATAACACATTGTCCTGATCTGCTGCCACGTGCACAAGGTGCTTGTTCACTACAGGGTGCCAATGAGTGGGAAACTCGGGGGCTGCCTCTTACCAACGGAGCCCCTCACTGGTGTAGCTACTAGCTCTGAGCCTCGTCTATCTTGACAATAAAATGCTGGTCCCCACCCTCAAGTCATCTCAGACTCCAGGGTAAGGGACCACAGGGCCTCGGAGACACACTTCCAATCACTCAAGTATGACTCTAACTCCGCAGTGGCCTCGAGGCCTTGAGGGGTGTTGCTGGAGGCGGCAGCTCACAGGGCAGGCCCTCTGTGGGATCTCTCATCACCGAAATGCGCCCCCAGAGCTGCAGCCTCTCCCTGGGGGCAGCTCGCAGCCAATGGGAAGGTACAAAGGCTCAGCCCCCTGCCTCAGGTAGTCTGTCCACATGTCCGCTGCCCAGGCACCGTCTACTGGTGAGCATCCGGCTGCTGAAGGGCCCTTAGGGCTGCCAGACCCCCTGGGAGGCTGTGAAGGGCCAGGTGAAAAGGGAACAGGAGCCCAAGCCAGTGCCACGGGCCCAGGACAGAAAGCAACCTTCCACTGCGGCTCAGAGCCCGAACCTGCCCATGTCCCTCGTCCCCACGTGCAGGGGGCCGACCACCAGACTGAAGGGGAGTCAGTGGCCTTCTAAGCCTCTAAAGCCATGGTCAACCTTGGGAAGGAAGAGGAGGCCATGGAGAAGTAGAGACGGGAACTGGGAAGTACTCAGGAAATCAATGAAGTTGGGGAAGGCCATGTGATTGGGACTGAGGATTTACTTTCAGAGAAACAGGTGGTGTAACAGAGCATTCGAACAGTGCGACTCTTCAGGGTCTAGTGTGAGCTCTGCCAGCTCTGTGGGATTCTTATATTGAGCCTTCACTGTCTCCTAATCCAGGAGAAAGATGAAGACTCCTGACCTGCTTACTGGCCAGGGCGCCCAGGATAACATGAATGTGATTTTGTAAACTGAGGTGTTCTACCAACGGCAAAGCACCAGAGGTATGGGTGGATTATCACACATGAAGTCATTTCCCGGGAAGCCTGTCCCACAGCGAGCTGGTGTGGGCTGGGTCCCTGGAGCCTGCACTGCTGAACTGAGGAACACCCATGAAGGGCGGCGCCAGGGCAGAGAGCCAGCCCCAGCTCTGCCGTATTTTAAAATGTTCACCGTTCACCCCAACATCATTCCTGGTCAGTTCTTCAAAGGAGAACTATACTCAGGAATAAAAACCTTGCGGTACATGTCAAGACACGGGGGCAAAACAAGCTTCAGAGACTCAGGGGTCATGACAGCCACCAGTGCTTTGTGTACCTGCAGGAGAAGGTGGGTCACTCAGGTGGGAGGACCCAGGCTCACCTGAAGATACTGGAAGCAGTTTTCCTGGGCTGCAAATATCCCTGCGAGGCGGAGTGAGAAGGAGAGGATTCTGGAACTTAGGTCCTGGGATTTCAACACGTGGAACAGCAGCTCTACCAGGCAGGGATTTTCCTGTAGTAACAGGAGACTGGACCCTGGAGACAGGCCCAGCCGGGAAGCATGTTACCAGGGGCACAGCGCATGCCTCCCTAAGGGACCATTCTTCTGGCAACCCCCAGACTCCCGTTCTCTCAGGCTATTAGACTCAGCAGTCCAACCGGGGGAAATCGTTGCAACAACTGCCCCGAAGGATCCATAACTTTAATTCAATGAGGGGGACAAATCAGAAAGCCAACACCTTAACAACAGGCAAGGGACTGGGACAGAATATACAAACGGCCAGCAAACCACGAAAGATATTCTGCCTTGCTGATTACGAAAAAGAAATGCAAATTAAAGCAGAAGACAATTTTCACCTCTCCAGTGGATACTTTTCTCTTAAACTGAGAATACGAAAGCGAGAAGCACAATGGAACAGGCATTCTTTTCCAGATGTGGCATCTAAAACGTCTATAGGCAACTGCTCTGTCATTCCAAAGCACTGACGGGGTGGGGGAGGCGAAGGGGGAGGAAACCTGGGGCAACACTGGGAGGGCTTCCACTGCGAGGCCCTTGTGAAAGGACAATGAGGCACAGTAAGGAGGGAAAAACAGGGTGAAGGAGAGAGAAGCAAGAATCAAAGAAACCAAAAACATGTGGGCAAACCTAAAAAAGCACTGACTTTAAAAATTAAGTAACTTTTGAAGGAGTTTAAAACAAAACAGAATCAAAATACCAGACACCAAAACACGGAAGACTGGACTGAGCTGGAGTTAAAGTGCCCAAGGCTCCGTGTGTGGTTGGCGCAGAAGACAAAGATTGTAACTGACTTTCAACTTTTACAATCCAGTTTGCACGTAAGACTAACCCCTAAAAACGTAAGTGGAATGCTTCAAAACTTCACTTCAAAACCAGAAAGACTGAAAAAACAAAAGCTTTATTAATCCAATGGGGGGGCAGAAAAGGAGATAAAAGGCACAACAACAAGGCATGGAAAAAATGTTTTAAATGCAAAAGAATATAATAAAAATAGGTTCAAACATAACAGTAAACTCAACAAATGAAACTGTCCATTAGAATAAAGAGCTGTGCAGACTAGATCAAGAACCAAAGGCTAGCCTCACACTGTGTGTAAGAAACAATGAAGCGTGACAACACAGAAGGCCAGATTTGTAAAGGCTGAAAAGATACAGTTGGCAAATCCTAATTTTTAAAAAGCTGCTGCAGAAAGAGTAATATCAAACAAAACTGACTTTAAAGGAAAAAGCTCTGTCACAGCTTTAGAAAGAAAGTCATTGCTCAAACAGCCAAACCCTGCAAGATATAACAGTCTAAGACTGTACATACCTAACCTAACTTCAAAATATACTAAGGGGGAAAAAAGACAGAATTTCAAACAGAAATTGTTGAATCCACCACCTTAGTTTAAGATTTTCACATATCTCTCAAAAACAATTAAGCAAACAAATTAGCAAGAACATCACAGGTTTTAACAACGTAAACTTGAACTAAGGAACAAGTATGGAGACTATATTCTTTTCATCATGTACAACACTGAGGAAAATACATACAGGCTGGGGGAGGAGGGAAGAGGTTAACTGCTAATGGATACCAGGTTTCTTCTAAGGGGATGAAAATGTTGCAAAATTAACCTTTGGATGGTGGCAAAACTGTGTGAATTTACTAAAAACCACTGAATTACACACTTTAAATAGATCAATTTCATGATATGTAAATCATATCTCAAATAAAGCTATTTAAAAATAATTTTTAATAGAGTTACCATATGATCCAGCAATCCCATTCCTGGGCACATATCTGGAGAAAACCATAATTCGAAAAGATACATGCACCCCAAAATTCATCGCAGCACTATTTACAACATCCATACAAGACATGGAAGCCACCTAAGTGTCCAGTGACAGATATGGATAAAGATGTGGGGTGTGTGTGTGTGTGTGTGTGTGTGTGTGCGTGTGTAGAATGGACTACCACTCAGCCATAAAAAAGGATGAAATAATGCCATTTGCAGCAACATGGATGAACCTAGAGGTTATCATACTTAGTGAAGTAAGTCAGACAGAGAAAGACAGATATCCTATCACTTATATGTGGAATCTAAAAAAAAAAAAATGATACAAATTAACTTATTTACAAAATAGAAACAGACTCACAGCCACAGAAAACAAACTTATGGTTACTAAAGGGGAAGGGGAGGGTATAAATTAGGAGTTTAGGATTAGCAGATACAAACTACTATATATAAAATAAACAACAAGGTTCTACTGTATAGCACAGGGAACTAGAGTCAGTATCTTGCAATAAACTATAATGGAAAAGACTCTGAAAGTGTGTGTGTATATATATACAAAAAAAAACAAATCGCTTTGCTGTACACCAGAAACTAACACAACACTGTAAATCAGCTATACTTCAATTAAAAAGGTTTTTTTTTAAATTTAACTACTAGGCCACAATTGAGGACTCTATAAATACCAAAAAATAATATCCTATAGAGAAATCTATAGAACATGTGCAAAAATGGTCTGTGTACTACACCACGATAAAAGCCTCAACAGATATAAAAGAATCAACATACAAATACTTTCTAACTCCAACCAAATAAATTAGAAATCAGTAGTAAAAAGACTGAAAAAAACCCCATGTCATGAATCTAAAGATACCCTTCTAAATATTGATAATTTGTGGATAAAGAAATATTATAATGAAAAGTATGAAATATCTGGAAGCAAATCACAACAAAAGCACCACATAGTAAGACTTGCAGGGTGCAGCTAAAGTGACACCTGCAGAGACATGTGTAGCCTTAAATGCATCTATTAGAAAACCAGACAGACCTAGATATTCAACTCAAAAGAGAGTAAAAGAACAGGGTAAACCAAAGAAACAAACAGCAGAAATTTATGACATGTAATCCACACTACAACAATTATCAGACAAACATTTACATGAGCAGATTTACGTACAAAGAAAGCCATTATGTCGTTATTTATAATAATGACACATTAGAAACACAGACATCTAACAACAGTGGACTAATTGTAAAATTAACGTCCATTCACAGAGCAAACTGACATACAGTCAATAAAATCAACGTGTCAGTGGGGAAAACACCCACTAGGACAGTAAGAGAGAAAAAGCAAGATATGTTGTATTTACGGTGTGACCTCATTTTTATAAGAAAAGTACAGAATTATGATGTGTTAAGAAAAAAGGCTGGAAAGAAAAAAATGTTCGGAGTGGTTTAACCTTCCTCTTTACTCCTCTGTGCTGTTCAAGCTTTATTTAAAGAGTATGCATTACTTACATAATCAGAAAGAAAAACCGATTTCTTAAAACAAAAAAAAACAAGGTAAGTTTGTCCCGTGGCCTCGGCAGCCACCTAGCGTGGCCTGAATAACAGGCGGCCTGCAGCTCAAGCTCTCCTGATCATCCCCTTAGGTTCAGCCTGCCGTGTCCCCAAAGCCAGGGGGAATCTTTAAGGTATGAACGAAGGACACCGGATAGACAGTCCTTCCCGAGGACAGGGGAGCCCGGCACCCTCTGGCCTCCGGGGAAAGTCAGCAGCGGCACCCTCACCCTTACCTGCTTCGGTTACCGCTGTAAACCAGTCCAGCAGCTTCTCCAAACAAGTGTCATCTGCCACAGGCTGCCTGGGGTCTGCCAGGACGGCACAGAGCGCAGGGAGGAGCCGGGAGCACTCTGGGTCCATGACGAGGCTGGGGCTCCTGCAAAGGCACTGTCAGGGCCAGACCCCGCCTGCCCTAGCCACAGGCAGTCCCCATGCCCGCCCAGGCCCCAGAACTCTCACCTCGGCCCAGGTGACCACAATCTTCAGACGGAAACTGCAAGTTGCCGGGATGGATGTAAAGCCTCAGCTCAGGTGGGACCGGAGACTGTCAAGAGCAAGCAGAGCCCTCCATTCTGGCGGTGGAGACGGAAGGGAATCTAAAGTACAGCATGAGGCCTGAGCAGCTCAAAGTCGGCCAACCTGGGACTCTGGTGGGAGGGGAGAACGAAGGGAGCGTGAAGCTGAGCGAGGCTGCAGGCGGGCCAGAGCGAGGGGCGTGTGTGCGCTCTGGGGCCGGCCACGTGTAGGAGGCAGAGCGGCTCAGGACGAGTTGTAAGCGGCTCAGTCCAGACTGGCGGTGTGTGTCTGTCCCTCCCAGGGTCAGTGTGAAAACCCTACAGCAGCAGTGTGCGGGGCGCGGGGCGGGGAGGGAGGCGCCCTGCCCACTGCCGGTTCCTCCCGGGGCGGCAACTGGACCTGCGTGTCCGGCCTGGGAAGGGTCCAGGGAGCCCGTCGGTCCTGTGCTCAGGGAGGGCTCTTGCAGGGGGGTGGGGTGGCCAGTGACTCTGTGTGCCGGGTCAGGAGCAGGCCTGCCTGGGCTGGGGCGTCTGTCTGTCCATCCCTGGCCAGGCTAAGTCCTTGCGCAAGGCGCCCTCCCTGTGGACCCCGCTGAGGACGCCAGGCCGGCGGCCGCGGTGGTGCCGGGGCCCAGCCTGGGCCACGCATGCGGCCCCCAGGCTGCTCTCCGGCCCTGGTCCCGGGCCCCGAACCCCGACCCCGCGGGGCCCGCCACAGCGACCGCGACCCCTTCCCTGGCGCGCGCCTCACCAGCTTCGCGTCCGTCACCGCTGCAGGCCCCGCCCCGTACCGTGCGACCTGCCGGGCTTGGAGGGGGCGAGGACGGGAACGGCGGGCGTGGGGAACCGTGAAATCGCCCTGGAGGTGACTCCGAGAGCCCAGAGGGCCCAGGCTCGGGGAACGAGCTCAGGCTGAGAAGGACAGGCCGCCGCCGAACGAATCCACTCACCCACCCCCAGCGGGACGCTCACAGGTACGTGCTCGAGGATCCGGCAGGCTTTGCGCCCGGAAGGCAGGGCTTTCGGCGGAAGGGGCGTGGCTATGCGTGAAGGGGCGTGGCCTCGCCGGCCAAAGGACCACGTGTCTGGGCGGGCAAGCGAAGCAAAGCGCCAGCCGCGTAGTAGACAGATCTTCCTCCGCTCGGAATGGGGTTTCATCCCGTTTGTAAATCCAAAATGCATTTAATGCCCCTAAGCCACCCAACATCATAGCTTAGCGTAACCTACCTAAAACTTGCTCAGAACAATTCCATTAGCCTACAGTTGGGCAAAATCATCTAACTCAAAGCCTATTTTATAATAAAGCGGTGAATATGTCATGTAATTGATGGAATACTGTACTGAAAGTGAAAAACAGGATGGTTGTCTGGGTACAGAATGGCTGTAAGTGGATGGTTTTTTACCCTTGTGATTGCGTGGTTGTCTGGGAGCTGCGGCTCGCCGCCGCAGCCCAGCGTCATGAGAAAGGATCCTACCTACCGCATATCGGCAGCATGGGAGAAGATCAAAATTCCAAATTTGAAGTACGGTTTCTACTGAACATGTATTGCTTTTGCAGCATTGTAAAGTCAAAACACTGTAAGTGGAAGCATGGAAATTCTGGAACCGTCTGTAACTAAGAGAAAGTAAGTGAAACAACAGATGCAGGAAGGGCAGGGGGTTTGCGGAGCCCCAGGAGAGGAGCAAGAGATACTGGCGCATAGGTAGGTTAGATCCTGAAAGCACTTGTCTGCCACGTGAACAATACCCCGAGGAAGCAGATAGAAGTTAAGAAGGTGAGAGGCCTGGTAAGATTCACCTTTTATAAACAACTCTGGTGGCAGCTCAGAGGAGAGCATGTGGTTTCTTTTAGGATCCATCAGGGAAGGTGTAAATAGGGAACCAGAACTTGGGGTACAGACTGTACCTGACACCACTCCAGAAACAGGGCTTCACAGAGCAGAGGAGCGCCAATGAGTGAAGGGGATAATTTCAGAACAAATAAAATTTTGCCATTTAAAATACCATTCAAGTAATTGGACCAGCGGCAAAGCGTTACCTGGTAGCTTGTTTTTTTGAGGTGCTCACCATGTGCCAGGCACCATGCTGAATTTTAGCTGTTTTCTCCTTTAGTGCTCACAAAAGCCCTGAAACTGTTTCTACTTTGCAGACAAGGAGACGATGGTGAAACTACTAAACCTGTGCTCCTGAGCACTAACCAGCTTGTGGGGAGACAGCGTCCGACCACCGTGTGGCTCACCCCCTTTGTCGTACAGATGAGGAGACCGAAGAAACGAGGGTCATGGACTCATAATAATTGGTGGTGTTAGAATTCGAACAGTAATAACCTGCCAGGCATTCCTCCTGCTACACCACGCTACCCTGTGTGGAGACTCATTCATTTGTTCACCTCATAACAGTGTACTAACACGGTCACACTGCGCTCACTCTGGAACCGGCAGCTGCACTAAGCGGTTTAGAGATACTGACTCATTTGCTCCTCACCACAACGCTTTTCTCCAGTTTCTATTTGAGGACACAGGCACAGAGAAGTTATGACTTGCCGGGCACCAAATACCTATTGATTGAGCACCTGCTATGTGCCAGACCCTGTTCCAAAGGAGAGAGATACAGCCGTGAACAAAACACAGCCCTGCCCCAGAGAGCTTACATGCTAGACATGGGAAGTTCTTGTAGATCATAAAGGCCAGGGGGCTGGAAAAATAAAGCAGGGCAGGGGGACAGAGTAGATGCCCTTGTATGAAAAGAAAGGGCAGGTTATACTTGCTAATAATTTAAATAAACTTTGCAGCCCAACTCGCCTAAAGATCTTCATGATGCACACTGAATACAGAGAGTGCAAACTCTTATTTTTTATTGTCCTGTGGCTACATCAGAACCCTTGAGCCTAAGGTACCGAGATCAGGAAGATGGTTTTCCGAATGCCAGGCGTTCAGAGCTGGCAGACTGGACACCGCAGAAGCCCCTTGTCCCTTTCATCGTTAACCTAATAAATATTACTATCCGGCTCTGGTGACTAGTGCACAGGTTCACATTGCAGCCTCGGCGGCGGCTGGACTGTTCCAGCTCCGCCCCGCTCTCCGCCTCACACTCTGGGCGCGCAGCCTGTCGATCCGCCGGGGCTCCCAGAGCACGCTTACTGTCGGCCCGCTTCGCGGGGCGCCGGCCACATCCGGGGCTCGGGGGCCCGCGCGGTTGCCATGGCAGCGGGGTCGCGGCGGGCGCGCGGGCAGGCCCCGAGGCTGGCGGTCGGCGGAGCCCCAGAACCGGACGGCCGTACTCGCAGCGCCTAGGGGCGATCGGGCAGCGCCGCCGCCATGTCCCTGAGCACCGGGGAGCCGGCCTCGGAGATGGTAAGCGCGGAGGGCGGAGAGGGCCCCTGGCTGCCTCCCCTCGCCGGGGCGCGGGCTGGAGGAAGGGGGCGCGGGGCCGGCGACCGCCGGTGACAGCTGCCATTGTTGTTACCGCATAAGAGCGGGCCTCCGGCCCCCGCCCGCGTGCGGCTGGCCGAGCGTCGCCGCCCCTCGCCCAGCCTCCAGCCACCTCTAGTCCCCCGCTCGTCCTTGCACCGGCCGTCGCTTCCGGAAAGCCCTCCCGGACACTGCGCCCTCGCTGCTCGGCGCCTGCGAAGCCGGGCCTGTGCCGAGCCAGCGACCGCTGTCCGCCGGGTGACAGAGCTCACTGCGTAAGTGTCCGCCCACCCCGTGCCTCCAGGGCGGGGGACTTGGTTTACCTAGTGTTTCTGGCGCGCCAACCATCTGCTGGAGACATTATTGTGGATGAATAAACTGCATTCCAGTGGCGTGGGGTGGGGTGGGGGAGAACAAGGTAAAAAAACAGATCATGTCCATCAAGTCAGAAAGTGGAAAGTGCGCTGCAGAAAATAAAACAGCCCATGTGACGGAGGTGGATTGGGGAGGCTGCTTTAGACTGGGTGCCAGGAACAGCCACTCTGAGAAGTTGGAGTGTCCTGATGTCACTGATGAGAAGGAGGCAGTCTGGTAAAGATCAGAGACCAGTGGGACCAGCAGGTGCAAAGGTCCTGGGGTGGGAAAGTGCAGTGGTTCCAGGGCCTGAAAGAAAGCTTGCTGGAATCTCCTCAAGGGCATGGGTGTGGATGGAATGGAGCCACGGGCCTGACCATGGAGAGCCTTGCAGGCCATGCACGGAGTTTGAATTTATTCGGGCAACAGTGGGAAGCCTTTGGAGGGCTCCAGACAAAGGGAACCTGGCTCACTTTGCTTCCTTCTCCCAGAGATGGCAGTACCCAGCATGGCTGTACAGAGCTTACCCCAAGCAGGGGCTCAGTGCTGCTGCCACTGGAGCTGCTGAAAGTTTCCTACTTGTCCCTCAAGGCACCAAGTCCTGCCTCATCTGGAAGGCCTGCCCGTCTACAGTGGCCTCAGTTACTGCTCCTTCAACTTTTCATATTGTTATTATAAATGTTATTCATGCCCAGTAGAGAAAATCAATTACCCATAATCTAACTGCCTACAGAAAACCACAGTTAACGTTTGGTGTATTTCCTTCCGACCTTTTTTCAATGCATCTTTTTTTTTCATATGCTTTTTAAAACTTGAGATCATATTTATATTGTTTTGTAACCTTTGCCGTTTCATTTATTCCTAGCATCTTCCCATATCCACACATTTTCAAAAACATGATTTTTAAAATTCTAACTTTATATATATATACATATAACTGAATCACTTTGCTGTACACCTGAAACTAACACAACATTGTAAATCAACTCTACTTCAATTTTTTTAAAAAAAGAAATACATCAAAGACAAATACTCATCTCACTTATGTATGGAATGTAAACAGCAAGGAGTTACCATATTGCACAGGGAACTATATTCAATATCTTGTAATAACCTATAATGGAAAAGAATTTGAAAAAATATATGTCTGATATAACTGAATCAATTTACTGTACACCTGAAACTAACACAATGCTGTAAATCAACTCTACTTCAATTAAAAAATTTTTTTTTAAAAACTCTAACGTGGGAATTCCCTGGCGGTCCAGTGGTTAAGACTCCGTGCTTCCACTGCAGGGTGCACGGATTTGATCCCTGGTGGGGTAACTAAGATCTCGCCTGCCGTGTGGCGTGGCCTAAATAAATAAATAAATAAGTATTCTTGACAATTACTACTCATGCAAAAATGGAAAGATAATATTTTTAAAAAATTAAAATTAAAACGCTAACCTAATAGGATAGCCCTATTTTTACTCTCCATTTCCTTGCTTTTACTCTTTTTTTTTTAATTTATTTATTTTATTTACATTCATTTTTGGCTGCATTGGGTCTTCATTGCTGCACGCGGGCTTTTTCTAGTTGCGGCGAGCGGGGGCTACTCTTCCTTGCGGTGCGAGGGCTTGTCATTCCGGTGGCTTCTCTTGTTGCTGAGCTCAGGCTCTAGAGCACAGGCTCTAGAGCACAGGCTTCGTAGTTTTGGCGCACGGGCTTAGTTGCTCCGTGGCATGGGGGATCTTCCTGGACCAGGGCTCGAACCCGTGTCCTGTGCATTGGCAGGCAGATTCTTAACCACTGCACCACCAGGGAAGCCCACTTTTACTCTCTTGTTTTCATGTTTGTGCTGTTAGAAGCAATGCTGCTGTAAACGTTCTTGCACATAGAAGCGTTTGTTAAGCCCCTTATACATGCCGGCCTCTGAGGACACAAAGACAAGCTGAGCCCCAGTGCCTTGGTCTCCAGGAACCCAGTCTGTGGAAGAGGCTGGGGCAGGGCTCTCCGGGCACTTAGGAGACTCGCCGCCCTTGGCCCAGGCTAACTGGCAATTTCTCTGCTGAGCTTACGTCTGTTGTCAACCAGACAAGAACCTCCTGTGAACAGGCACTGTCCAGTCTGTCCAATCCCCCGAGTCCCTTGGAACACAGCCGCCTCTGGGCTTGCTCATGAACTTCACAGAGCACTTACCGCGGTGCCAGGGAGCCCACTGTGCCGTGGCCGTGAGCAGGCCCCGCTGGCCAGGGCAGAGCCACAGGGGTGAAGTGGAGCCTGGGCGTGGTCCCTGGTGATTTAAGGGCCAACGCTTCTAAAAGGGCTCACAGTTTCTAGAGCAAGATAATAAGAGCATTTACAGGGCGTTTACTACTTGTAAGATTCTCTGTTCCCTGCTCTCCGGCTCTCCCTGCTCTAGAAGCCTTTGTCCACCAGGTCCAGCATCTGGGCCCTTCAAAAGTAGTTTCTATTGCCTGCTCTTTCCCCCTGTATATTGGTCACACTTTCCTGTTTCTCTGTGTGTCTCGTCGTTTTTTGTTGAAAGCTAGACATTTAGATAATATATCACAGCAGCTCCTCCCCCCGGGGTTGATGTCGTTTGCTCAGTCGTTCGTTTATGTGCTGAGTGACTCGGCTGAGCTAACGTGTGAAGTCGATTTCCCTGCACCGTGCAGCCTCTGTTTCCCTGCTCAGATATCTTCTTGTTTGAATCTTTTAGCCCAACTACCTAGGGGTTACCCTTGGGTCAGCAGAAGTCACTTGTTGGTCAGAGGTTGTGTTTCAGACCTTGGGCCAGTCAGATTTTCGCCCTTGACCATTGAGTGGTGTGTGTGTGTGTGTGTGTGTGTGTGTGTGTGTGTGTAGGCTGCTGTCACAGTTCAGGGGTTTACATTTTTGCCCACGTGCAACGGGGAACTAGCGCATATGGGTTTTCCCTCTCCCATCTCTCCTGAGAGGGCTACCTTGGACATGCGTGTGGCTCTCTGGACTTCCGGGGATGCCTGTCATTGTACTTTGAAGCCTGGCTTCCTGGGGTCTGCTCTTGGGTCAGGGTAGTTTATCATTCAGCCAGGGTTTTGTCAGCAGCTGCGCGAAAGCCCCAGCACCACCAGGGCTCGCGCCCTTGGGTTGACGTGGGTGCAGCGTGGGGACTGTGTCTGCGTCGGCCCAAGCCTGCTCTGACAGAGCACTCCAGGGCTTGCCAGCGGCCTCCCTGAGCCTCGGGGCTGACCGCGACCTCAGGAGGGCGCTCTGGGCTCTTCACCTTCCGGTTGCTCTGCCAGTGAACTCTCTGCTGCGTGACCGCGGAGCTGGGGGCCTCGGGATCGCTCCCCACTTTGTCTGCAACTTGGCAATGGAATCAGGGAGGCATGCAATTCTCCACTCTCTGGTGCAAATACAGTCAGTCCCCTCGGCACGGCCGTCGTCCTGCCTCTCCCTTTGGGGAGGACCTCTGGGCCACTGCACAGCAGGGACAGCGCAGTGTTTCCCCAGAGTGACACTCCTTCTGGGCCTGCCCTCCCTGCGTGGACCTTCTGCTCTACAAGCACAGGGGAAGTCTTAGCCTGCCGCCTCTGGGGTAGAGCTTACACCCTGCTTCTGGGAGCTGGTGGCACGGGATCCACCACCACCCCTGTTGTGTTGACTGCACCCGCCTGGAGGAGAGCTCTCTGGAATCCTTTCTATCAGATGGAGACGGGGAGCTGAGGGGTGCCTCTGACTCTCGACGTTCTTCCCTGGACTTAGTAGATTTTTTTGAATCAATTTTTCTCCATAGCTGTGTGCTTTTGTCAGTTTCCAGAAAATGCAAAAGATTGTTTCGTGGCTTCTTCTGTTAAAGGGTTGTTTCTTGAGGAGAGGGCCTTCCACGCTCTGGAAGATGCCTCCTGGATGAATGCATTCCTTCCCTGCTTTTACCATATACTAAGTCCCCGTATGTTCCTGCATCTCTTTCTGGACACTATGTCTTTTTTCCCCAGTATTTTAATTAGTATATATTTAATGCTTTAAAAATCCTGGTAGGAGAACGTGTCCTCCTTGTCGACGAGGAAGCTGCGATGCAGAGGGGTGAGGGGCATGGCCACCATCCCCGCCCTGCGATTCCTGACTCACGGTGCATGAATGCGATCTCGTGTAGGAATGCGTGGCAGCTCAGAGCGTACTTGGAGAAGGAAGAATGACTCGGCCGTTAACGTGCGCTTTTGTTTCTTTTTTTAATACTGTGTATGGTCTCTTTCATGCTGCTGACTGAGGGGTGGATCTTGGGCTGTTCTATGATTTCAGATACTTATATTTTGCTTGTTTAGTTCCTTCTGACTGGCAGGATGGAGGGTGGCAGAGTTTGAGGAGGACTGACTGGGGGGGAAAGCGATGGTGTGGGTGAGCCCACCTATGAACACAGAGACCACTTCGCTGTGTTCACCACACACGTAACCTCATTCCCTCGTAGAAACTGCAGGTCCTTAAAAAGTTTTCAAGACTTTATTCAGAACAAAGAATAGTGACAAGTATTCACAAAAGAAAGTATTGCTACTTTTCTATGCAGTTGTTAACAGCTCACCTTCATCTTTGGCGGGCTGCCCTTTGTGATGCCAGGGGACGAAGACAGAGCCTTTGACTGGCTTTCCTGATCTTCTACATCGTGTGTATACCACCAGTTCCCTGCCTTCCCTGCCTCAATTTTGCACATCATTTCCATGTACTCGGTTCAATGAAAACTTTACAACTATCGTTTGCTATTTATACCTTAAAATGTCACCTAAAGTTAATGACATCAAAAAAGTAATTCAGTGGCTGATTTTTTAAAGATCCTGTTTGTTTGGAACGCACTACCTTCCCCTCGTCCCCCGAATCCAGTCCCTCTGCACCCTTACGCTGGACTCTCCGTGTTTCAGAGGCACGCACCGGAAGGGCGCCCCCTGTGACAGCTGCCCCCGTCCGTGTGGCTGTGCGGCCCTCGTTTTTAGTAGGAGTTCAAGCTGCCGGCAGAATTGTTGCTCATGTACTGATAAGTTAAGCTTGTAGACGACACACGTGCTTTCCGGAATGCAGTCCAGTCCCGCTACAGCACTGCATGGACCCGGCTACACTCCAGACAGCTCGCTGAGACGCAATTACACTGCCACCCAGATATGGCACTGTTGGTTCATCATAGGGGCATTCAGTCCTCACTTCAGTAGCAGCGTTTTAGGTCAACTGTACGGTATGGTGAAGGGATTTTAGAAATTGTTCTGCTTTCCCTCCTTGTAGGGTTTAAACCTGAGTAAGTGTGTTAACACAGACACATCATTCTCTTGGGAAAGTTCCCTTTTCTCCTTGACATGCCCGTGCCGATGTTAGTACAGATTTTATTTCACTCCCTGGGCCAGGGCAGATCACTAGAATCAGAAGGTAGGAACCTCTATACGCCCAAATAACTTGTGTACTGATGGATACGTGAATGACTGATTTGTTCTCACCAGGATGTAGTCACAGGTTCCTTGTGCTTTGATACAAAGATGAAATACTTTTATCAAGAACCGTTCGTTGGGGGAGGGATAAATTAGGAGTATGGGATTAACAGATACACGCTACTGTATATAAAATAGATAAGCAACAAGGATTTACTGTGTAGCGCAGGGAACTATATTCAATATCTTGTAATAGCCTATAGTGAAAAGAATCTGAAATCTGTATATATGTAACTGAATCGCTGCTGTACAACTGAAACTAACACAGTATTGTAAACCAACTATACTTCAATTAAATTTAAAAAAAAAAGAAGCGTTTGTCAATTCTGTGGAGACGGTGTCGCTAGACTGACAGGCCTGGAGCAGCCCTGCCAGCAGAGTTTTGGTTTTTTTTGCTTTTTTTTAAACATCTTCATTGGAGTATAATTGCTTTACAATGGTGTGTTAGTTTCTGCTTTATAACAAAGTGAGTCAGTTACACATATACATACGTTCCCATATCTCTTCCCTCTTGCGTCTCCCTCCCTTCCACCCTCCCTATCCCACCTCGGTGGTTTGTGACCACCTAGAGGGGTGGGGCCAGCAGAGTTTTGTTCTGTGTCCCCATCTGTTCCTTCGGATGCGACGGGACAGACCGGCTGCTCCTGCTGTGAGTGTTGTGGACGGATGCTCTGAGTTGGATGGGGGCTCTGCGGCCGCAGCACCGCCTGGCCCGGCCGCTCCCACTCTGTCAGGGTGACTGTGGAGCCAAGCTGGTGCCTGAAGCTTTCGCTGTTTGCATCTCTTCCTCCAGGGAGATGACAGCCTGTCTGCAATAACCTTCGACTCTGACTCAGAGACGGTGAGTGCAGGGGAGGGGAGGCGTGGCTGCGGTACTCACACGCGGTCTCCCCACAAGTGCTGTGTTTAGTGCCCCATCACAAATTCCAAATGCTGCTCCGAGTCTGAAAAGCTCCAGGCCCTCAGGTGGATTTGAATAACTTAGATTATAATTTTAAAACTTTTACCCAGAAGTTAGTCGTGAGCTGAGTACTTTTGAGGCTGATGACAAGTTCCTGTCCTGCACCTGGTTTTGGCCTGCACTCCCCCCGACCCCAGCCCCCCAATCCTGACACGTAACGGCGGAGGCGGGGGTCGGGAGCAGAGCTCCATGATGCAGTCGGAGGCTGAGGTGTGAGAAAGGAGACCTTGGCAGGTGCTCGCCTCCCAGCAGATAAATTCTAGCCTAACCACAGAACGTAGCCCTGGGGGAAGGCGGCCCCAGCACGTCCCACCACAGCTCTAGGGACTCCAGGGGCAGCATCCTGGGCCTGTTGTCTGAGGCGCAGGACCTCCACAGAGCTAAGAGTGTTCCCTCCACGCCACTGAGGGCACGGGCCCAAGATGCTCCCGGGAGGAGGAGGGATCGGGACCAGTCTCCTGGGGGAAAGTCAGCCTGCACAGAGCACTTCAGTGTTCCCGCTGGCAGGGAAGTAAGTGGGGTTCTGTGTCCGGCGTGAAGCAGATCGGGGAGGAAGGCATGGCAGGGGCCCCCGGGTTCCAGGCGGGCCACCCCTGCTGCACCTTCCCCTCTGCCTCACTCTCAGGTTTCATCTTGCTGAGTCCCCCCTGCGGACAGTCACACCCCCGTGCTCCAGGGGGGCATGGGGACAGCTGGTGGTACCTTCAGGGCGGATTTGAGGCGGCACACCTCTGTCTGTGCTGGACGCAGGCCGGGCTGCTGCTCCTGTGTCTGGGGGCGCCTCCCTGTGCCCTGTTCCCTCCTTTGCGCGCACTCTGCTTTGGCCAGTTAATCTGCCGCCCCTGCGCATTCTGAACACCCCGGTGCTTCCTGGTTGGGACCGTTGGGGCTGCTCGAGAAGGCTCAACCCGCTTTCCCTCGTTTCTTCTTCCTTTCAGAAAGCGAAAAGGAAAAGTTTCCACAGACCTCCCCCTACGTCACCGAGTAAGTATGACCAGGCCCCTGTCCCTCAAGTTTCCACAGTTTAACTCAGAAAATGGTGGTTGGAAGCCCTCCTTCCCCAGCGTCCTGCGAGGAAGATCAGGACCGCCTTCTTCTCTGAACCCTTAGGACCACTGAGGCAGGGCCCGCGAGGGCTGAGGTCCCGAGCTGTCACTGTCCCATTGAGCCCCCCTCCTCCCTCCCACACACACAATGCTTCGCGGCCTTTCATGTTCTCTTTCTCAAGTCGCCATACGCTTCCCAGCGCTGCCAAAGTGAAGGCAACGCAGGATTTATTCCTTGAGACACAAAGCTGTTCATCTGGGTGCTTTGCTGAATTTTATGTTTCCCGAGGCCTTTGTGACAAACCAAATCCTAGACCGGCTTCCTTTTGCTGTGCACAAGCCTGTGGCCTTGCCTGACTTATTATCTATGTGTGTGTGTACAATATGTGTATGCTTACATTTCTTATATACATAAGTATTTGAAACATACTGTCTTATATATGACACACTCAGAGAATACAAGTGAACTTTCATATTAGCCCAGGAACAACATAATCGGAAAGATAAATTCCTGCAAAGAGAAGAAAGCATGTTTTATATTACAAACAAATACAGGCGTTAGAAAGAAGCCATCTAGCAATCTGGAGTTTGGAGGTCCTGGCTCTCCTTCCGTGGAGAAAATTGAGAATTGATATAAAGTGAAAGTATGGGTGTTTGTGTTTTAAACCTTCTCTTTTCAGCCCATTTTGTTTCAGTCCTTCTTGTCTAGAAAGTACATAAGGTAAATGTCAGACATCTCTCATTATTCTTGCTGGAAGTCAAGCATTTCAAGTGTTGAAAATGCTAGTAATCAAATTACTCTTATCTCGATTTCTGTAAATGTCAGAATTGTGTTTCACGTAATTTAGGATGGCCAGAACCCCCAAAGCATTAAAACCCCCTGAGAGGTGTGCTGTCACCAGTGGCCCTGCCCCTGCCCGCCCCCCAGCGTGCTCTCCCCCGGCCATGCCTGACACCTGTTCCCGCAGCAGCGCTGATCCCAGGCACCTTGCTCATCCAACATGGACACTGCGACAGGACGCTCTGTGTCCCCTCCCTGGGACACCCCCAGCCCGCCCTCCTAACACTCCCTTAAGAGGTGTGCGCCTGTCTGATTTCTGGGCCGTGACAGAAGGAGTCATGCCTGTCCCGTTCACTTAATAAGTGGTTCTCTTCACTGCCCGGTCCGGGGCCACGTGGGTTTGCAGCTACCTGCGCTCTGAGATTTTCGGGCCTCACAGTGCTCCGAGGAGGCCGGGGCGGGTGGCCAGTTTCCGGTCCTTCCACGCCGACAGGTTTGCACCGCCTGCTGCCTTTTTTCTTCTTCCTTCACAGCTCTATCCATAGGCGTGCATGTTTGGGAATCCTTACTACTTATCGATAAATCCCATACATTTAGGAGGGAAATGTCGTTTGTGGGTTTTTTCCGATCACTAATTTACCTTCATAAATGAGCACTTAGATGCATGTTTAAAGTTTGGAAGCCCTTCCAAATATCCTGGAAGTGGAGCACAGTGGTCCTGGATGAGTGGAAATGCCTCAGGGTCCAATGTGTCTTTACTCCTTCACCCTAAACAATAATGGGAAAATTTCCATAAATTCTGAAGCCGTGGAAAAATCTTAGAAATTTTAAAAATTAAATGTATCAGATTTAGAATCCCAGGACCTTCTACAGATATAAATTTCTTTGGTATTTAAGAAATATAGGCATGTTTTATGAATAGCTTGGTTTTGCATAAGTTTGCATAATCTCCATAAGATTCCAGATTAAAATATAATTTTAAAACCTTTCCATTGTTTTGATGACAAAATCAAAAATACCCTGGAAAAATGTAATTTTTTCCTCATTTCTTCTAGCCGTTTTACATATCAAGTTCTAAATATTATTACTTGCACGCTATGTATTGACAGCAACATGGAAAAATATTTACAGTGTTAAGTATAAAGGATACAAAATTGTGTGTTCACTATGACTGCAGCTATATAAAAATACATATGCATCTGAAAAAATTGAATGGGAAATTAAGTACTGTAATATTGGTAGAATTTTAGATTCATATTTTAAAATAAATGTCCCGTTATTTCTCTATAGTAAAAAGTAAAAAACAAATGTAAGTATACCTACGAGTCATAACTATAGTTTTAATTTTGTCAGGATCTGGGGTTGTCACGTCCTTGTAAATATTTTGCTTTATCATTTTTGTCTCTCTGAAGCACATATGTTGAGCGGGCATTGATACCTTGCACCTCTAAAACCACACATTGGCTTTTCAGAGTCACCTTATCACTCTAAGCCGGGAAAAGTGGCCTCCTGGAGGTCTCTGAGGACAGCCGGCAGTGTGCCTCTCGGGAGCCGAATGTCCTTAACCCCCCAGAAGCTGTGGCTGGGAAGCTCAAAGCAAGGTATGTGGTCGCCTGGGAGAAACCCTTCCTGCTCAAGGGGAGCGTCTTAGAAATCTCGGGTGGTGACTTGGCACAGAGCGTTTAATACGACTCGTTTGAGCCGCACTGTTTTTGATCTTCTCAAAGACATCGCGCCTCACGGCTTTTACGCAGCATGTGGTGTGGTTCCTGACGTTTGCCACCTGGGTCTTGGCTTGTCTGGGCGCTGCGGGAAGTCGTGTTTTGGAGCTGCTCCTGCTGGCTTGAGGACTTGTGTGAGCTGTCCCGTGTCACACCGGCAGCTTGAGATTGGGTGTGCCGGGGATACGCACACCGCGGGAGTGGGCAAACGCCACACATCAGGGCTTTGTTTATTTTGCGGGCCGGTGGCTGGACGTTTCTCACACACCACTGGTCTCCCTAAGCTTTCTTCAACCCTGAAGACTGATTATTAGAGGCAGCGCCTTACGTTGTCTCTGCTTGTGCCTGTCATACTAAATCCATGCACGTTGAAACCAGGAGGTCTGACCCCAGCCCTGAAATCAGACCTCACCTTGGAGCGTGCATGGACCAACAGCCCCCCCCCAGCAGCACCCCTGACGATTTGACCGAAGCGGAAAGAATGCAGAGGTCAAATCTCAGGCGTTCTGCCAGCCACGGTGAGCACGTTGATGGTGACACAGCCACGACTGAGGAACAGCAGAGCGGAAGGGTATGGGGATTGGTGGGTGTGCTCTGACAGTGAGATCTGGGGCTCCCTCAGTCAGAGTGTCCTGAGGACAGTGGCCCCTGAAAGTCCATCCTGCCCTCCTAGAAAGCGGCTTTCCCGATGTGGACAGAGACATCGTCCGGGGCTTCAGTGGTGCCTATCTCCCTAAACTTGGAGTTGTATTTAAATTTGTTGTATAAATCTCAGAAATGAAAACTGCAAGGATAATAAAAACCCCAGATGTCACCAAAAAGAATCGGTTGGTTTTCATGTTTCCGTCTTCCTGCCTGGTCTTACCCACGTGCTTCCTCCCTCCTTTACTGCTTTGCTTGTCGGCCCTGGCCCCGTGGGAAGCACAGAGGAGCCTTGTCCTGGTGCCAGGGATGGTCACCTTGCCGCACCGCTAGCTGGCAGCGCTGCTTCAGGCTGGTGTGTTTCAGAGTCCTGACCCCTTAGCGGTCACATGGGAGCAGAGGGCAGTGTACACTGTACCTGCCGTTAGACATCGGACTGGGTGCTGTCATCTGCGTAATTAAGCCCCGTGTTCACATCTTTTAGTTTTCTCTTGCTTTTTCTTTCTGTATCAATACCGGTTTTGGTTTCCTTACTTCTGGGGAAAGAAGTTAAAAAAAGAAAAAAAAAGAATAATTTCATTAACCTCCAGGTTTCCCTTAAGGTGTGGCCAAGAATTCCTTCTACTTTGCAGACAGTCTTTTCAGAGGGTTGTGTGTCTCCCTGCAGGTTATGTTCCTGGGACCCCTGTCTACAGAGAGAAGGAGGGCATGTATGACGAGATCATTGAGCTGAAGAAGGTAGCGTTTCCCTCTGTTCTCTGTTGACTTTAAGCGGGAAAGCCCTCGGTAACGTGGATGGAAAGTCACACCTGTGCTGGGATGTGTCACGTGGGAAATAGGAGCTGTAGAGTGACAGCTGAGTTTAAACCCCGGCCCGGTGCCTGAGCAGCTGGGCGGCACTGGCTCACGGAGAGGGCCTCGAGCCCGCTGTGAGAGGAGCCTGGACAGCAGTTAGAGCCCGCCGTGCTCTGCTTCTCCGGCCCCGACGGTGGACAGCACCCGGGGAGGTCTAGATTAACTCCAGTCCCTCTGCTCCCTGAGACTTGGCCTTATGATAGGTCTTTTGGTGTTATTATTATCAATAACTTCCCGTTTGCATAATTCTTTGGTGTTAAGGGCATTTCACAGGCCTGATCTCAGTTGATGTCCACAAGGGCCCCAAGAGATATAGGTCATAGCCTTGAGATTCAGAGAGGTGAGTAGTCTCTCCAAGGTTAACCAGTAGTAGCACCAGGATTTCCATCAAGGTCACCTGCCACCCGTTCCCTAAGGCACAAACTGTACTGCAGTAAATGACATCATCCTCACCGCTACACCAAACCGGTCTTTAACAGCCACACATATTCTTGTGCCGCTGGAGAAATGACTGGGCTTCCTTCCCTTCCGTCACGTGAGTCTGTTCACAGACCTGACGTCCCGACCCCACCCCTGCCCCGCCAGCTGAGCCGCGTCCGGAGGGCTGTGATCAGTCTGGGCAGCGTTAAGCAGGGCGTTGGCAGCCAGCGTGCCCAGAGCACGTGAGGAGTCTAGAAGCCATCTCGCCTGAGGGGCACCGGGCCAGGGGGCGTGGACGGGACCCAGCCCTCACCCGCGGGAGCTGCACAGCAGCGCAGGGCCCGCCCGATGAGTCAGGACGTCCCTGTCCAGAGATGTGTTAAGCGAATCGGGCACCGCAGGGAGGGTTGCTATCTTGGTGAGGGCACCGTACCGCGTGAGCTCTGAGAGCCCTGAACAATCGCCGCAGCGACACTCTCGGGAGGAACCTGCCTGGGGCCAGAAGTGGGTCTCTGGGTAAAATGATGCTAACTTCACTCAAACTAAATAAGCCGAGGCTTCTCTTCAGAGAGGAGAGACTTTTATCTTCAAGACTCCGTCGCTCTGGCAGCTGGAGCATCAGGGTAGTTTTTCTCGGGCAGGTAATGCCTCAGTTTCCTGTAGAAAAACAGGGATAATCATAATACAATTTCATAGGGTTTTGTGAGGATTCGATAAAATAATCCACGAAGGGGCTTTAGTACAGAGTTTGTAGCTGTGCTAAGCACGAGGAATAGGGAAAAGTGAGTGCACTTTTCTGGAATCCATATTTCTGGAAGCAGAATTTCCGGTATTGGATTTCTTATCTTTCCCAGTGACCGTACATTAATTGACTAATTCACTAAACACTTGTGAGGGCCAGTATCTCTCCTGCCGGCTGTGGCCACGTGGCCGACTCCCCAGGCTTCCCTCAGTGGGACGCACACTTGGTTGGAATTGTCCTTCCAGTGCTGGGGGCTGGCTGTGTTCAGACACTTCGGACTCTCTTCTGAGCACTACGAGTCCCTTGAAAGGAGAAGGGCTTCTCCAGGATAACTGGCTAATTTGGGTGCAGGCTGGTGCTGGAAGCCGGTTAACCACGGCACTAGCTGACCCGTGTGGGCATTTCCGGATGAGGCTTACGAGCACTGGCTTAACCTTACGCTTTTCAGGCTGTGGGGTTTCCCGGACTAGGGAAAAGCTTTTTCAAGTGAGGACGTTGAAAACAAACTTTAAAAATACCCTACCATCACCATTTCATAAAAGAACTATATATGTCCGAAATAATAGAAAGGGCATAATTTCAAAATACAGGAGAGTGGTAAAAATTGAATAAACTTAGTTTTATGGGGCTTCCCTGGTGGCACAGTGGTTGAGAGTCCGCCTGCCGATGCAGGGGACGCGGGTTCGTGCCCCGGTCCGGGAAGATCCCACATGCCGCGGAGCGGCTGGGCCCGTGAGCCATGGCCGCTGAGCCTGCGCGTCCGGAGCCTGTGCTCCGCAACGGGAGAGGCCACAACAGTGAGAGGCCCGCGTGCCGCAAAAAAAAAAAAACAAAAAAACTTAGTTTTATGAAAAACTGACAGTCTTCCCTCTAAGTTCACCCCAGACTGGTGAAAAGTTCATCCACAGGTAAACGTTTGGGAACCACTGCTCTGACCAACTGAGCCTTAGTTGAGGATAAGAATTTTAAATGGACATAAGACTATGATGGTATGTGGTGTGTGAAGAACATGGGCTTTGTCATACGGACGTGGAGGAGAGCATGTCACATGGGCATCTTCCAGAAGTGCTGCTGGGAGTATCGATTGGTGGAGCAGCGTTTGTCTGTGGCAGGGGTGCTGCTGGCATTGTGTGGGGCAGAGTTCCTAGTTGCCTGGGTAGCCCTGCACCTAACGGGGCATTTACCCCCCGGCCCAGCCTTCACTGTGACGTCCAGACCTCCCTCACCCACTGCACACGCAACACCCTGATTGGGAACCAGGCAGCTTGTAAAACACCTCTCCAACTCAGTGTTTCACCAGGATGTGTGTGTGTGTGTGTGCACGGTGTGTGTGTGTGTGTGTGTGTGTGGTCCTTCTTTCCTTCAGTCATTACACGTGCAAAAAAGCAACGTGGATCTGATGAGAACAAAGCTTCGGCGCTTAGAAGAGGAAAACAGCAGAAAGGACCGGCAGATAGAGCAGCTTTTGGATCCGTCCCGAGTAAGTTCCTGGCCCTGCACGGCGGTGCCCCGAGGCAGGTGTGGGGCGTCACAGGCTCCTCTCAGCAGGCCAATGCGGGGGGGGGGGGGGGGCGGGAGGGCGTGGCTAGACCACATCTTGTCTTCATTCCTCAATCTGCTTCCCACAGGGCCCAGATTTTGTTCGGACTCTGGCAGAGAAAAGGCCTGATACTGGCTGGGTGAGTATAATCTCCAGCAAAACAGGTAACCGGTCCACTGAAACCTTACCTTCCAAACAGCCTTTAGAGAGATGCCTTTTCTCCACAGCACTCATACCAGAGGAGGAGCAGATTCGGGGAAGGGCTCGGGACCTCCTGAAACCCTACTCCCCGGAGCCGTAGGGATTCAAGAAGATGCTGGGGGGCTCTTAGTGGGAGTGAGAGGGAGGCTGAGCAGGCTTAGCACAAAGGCCGGAAATACACTGTAGAAAAAGGTGGTCACAGTGGGGGGACTTAGCCCATCACACCTAAGAAACACACATCAGGCTTAACAAGTGATACTGATTTAAGACAGAGAAACAAAGCAGAAATAGAATTAGACCTTAAAACACATACAAACCCCTCTTGTGTGTTATGTAATAATACATAACAGATTGAATGAAACAAAATTATGGCAAATGGAGCCATTATGATTAATGCTGTGGCAATAAACTATAGCAGTTGGAGAAAAATGTATCACAATAAACCTCACGAGTCAAGGAAGTACATTTTTTAAAAATCTGATATGCTAAAAGAAAACTGGAAAGGATCCAATTTTGAGATTATTGAACACAAAAATCACATTAATGATGCAATTAATAATGGGTTTGATGACATAACCTTAAAATTTATAATAAAAAGGGCTTCCCTGGTGGCCCAGTGGTTGAGAGTCCGCCTGCCGATGCAGGGGACACAGGTTCGTGCCCCGGTCCGGGACGATGCCACGTGCCGCGGAGCGGCTGGGCCCGTGAGCCATGGCCGCTGAGCCTGCGTGTCCGGAGCCTGTGCTCCGCAACGGGAGAGGCCACAACAGTGAGAGGCCCGCGTACCGCCAAAAAAAAAGAAATACTTGCCCGTGTGCACAAGGAGGACCGGCCGGGAGTTTCTGTAATAGCAAGAGTGGATTACAAATTAAGCATCTATCAGTAGAGGAACGGGTAACTAGAATAACATCGATCTGTAGGAACTAGCGGGGACAGATCACCAAGACGGCCTATTGAGTGAAAAGAACAAGCTGCAGAATGATGTGGGGGGGGCACCATTTGTGTAAACAACAGCGAAATGCCAGACCTTCAGGGGCTGTGCACACGTGTGTGCGCGTGTAATAAGGCCTAGAGAATGCACAGGAAGTTGATAACAGTATTTAGTTGACAGGGGTCAGCTCCAAGGATATAGTGTCATCTATAATTTTTTTTCAAGAAAATGTATTCATGTATTACTAGTATAATTAAAAATTACCGTAAAATCCAGTTAAAAAGTTGTTTGACTCTTCAAAAAGAAAGAAAGGGATGTTCTTTCGGGAGTACAGGGTGTTATCTCCCAAAGTGCCCCATGAACAGAGAACAGGAGGCATGGAGACGGAAGGGCGTCTCAAGGCCTCTGTCCGGCTGCCCGGCCTCCTCCAGACCCGCTCCCTCCCAGGGGCGTGCTGGGGACCGGGGTGTCCTGGGCGGGCTAGGCTTGGTGAGTTTTACATCCAGGGACTGAGGTGGCTTCCTCGAAGGTAACCATGCAGCAGCCTGTCCTTCCTCCAGAGGGTGGCTGTGGAATGGGAGGGAGGGGATGGTGGCACCTTTTGAGTGGGAGCATCCCCTGTGGCCCCACTCACCGGCCCCTCTGCTCTGAGCGGGCAGGACAGCCCGGCCCTGTCTCTCCAGCTGAGTCTAGAAGAGACGCCAGCACTGATGGGGAGGACAGCTAAGTAGGAAGGCGCTCTGGCAGGAGGCTGTGCAGGTGCTGCCGGGTCAGCGGGCCAGGGACACCCAACCCCGCCCGGGAACGGGGCCGGCTGAGCCACTGGCGGGAGGGGGAGGGCCAGGCCATGGCTGCAGAGACGTCAGCTTGACGTGTCCTGTTGCCTTGGCAGGTGATCAGTGGGCTAAAGCAGAGGATTCTCAAGCTGGAGCAGCAGTGCAAGGAGAAGAACCACACCATCGAGTACGGAGCCTTGCGGGGCCGGCCGGGGCCGGGGGGGTGGCCCAGGCTCGGGAGGGGCCCGCTGGGCGCGCATCTGGCCTGCCTCCGGCTCCACGTCCACACTCGCTATGCCCTCAGCTCCAGCTTCCGTTCCCACCCTGCCCCCACGTCTGTGTCCAGCATTGCCATTCACCAAAACAGGACCGTGAACAGCCGTGCCTCTTCCATCCGACCCTAAGGAGCAGTGTTCCCCTTTCCTCTTTTCTTGTTCCTGTTCCACTGAAGAAGTGCTTTCTCTCCTTAGTCTTCTGTGGTCACTTTTCATCTCCAATATGAATTGTATAGACCTTGATACAAGCCCTTAACGCTTGGTCATCTCCGCTACCTGCTTCTCTCGCTGTCACGCACTATCCTGGTGCTGTTTTTTTTTGCGGTATGCGGGCCTCTCACTGCTGCGGCGTCTCCCGTTGCGGAGCACAGGCTCCGGACGCGCAGGCTCAGCGGCCATGGCTCCAGGCCCAGCCGCTCCGCGGCATGTGGGATCTTCCCGGACCGGGGCACGAACCCGTGTCCCCTGCATCGGCAGGCGGACTCTCAACCACTGCGCCACCAGGGAAGCCCCCCTGGTGCTGTTTTTAGGGCAGCAGCGCGGACTCCTTTCCTGCTGTTTTATCACAGAGGAGAGCCTTTCCTAGCTGTGTTTGAGTTTACTTAAGGAAATCTGAGTTTTCACTTTCTGTTGTATCCTCTTTATACAGTAGAACCCCCCTCCTTTGTTTCTTGCTGGAATCGTCAACTTTAAAATTTTTATCATTTGCCGATTTCTTCTGTGTCTCAGAATCCTGAACTCTGTAACTTTACTTTCATTTCTCTGTTAGAGCCTTTTCCCTAAAGTCTGTTAAGTGTTGAGAACAAGGGGAATTATACAGACAATACGACTTGAAAAAAATGATTCTCTTTCCTTTAAAGAACCATTCCCCCCACCTTCCCCAAAGATGACTCTTCCCGTCTAACCCTGAGGTCTTTCTTCACAATTACTGTGGTCTTGCCGGAGTCGGTTACCTCACCCTGGAAAGGGGCAGGTCCAACAAGGAAGGGCCCTGTGGGTGTGAGAATTCTCTCCTCAGCCTTGTGCAAGGCCACGGCCAGCTGAGGGCCGGCTCAGGCTTCACTTCCCAGCCCGGTTCTCTTCCAAAGCCCATCCTTCTCCCATGTTCCGGGAAACAGGCTTCCTCTTGCTCTGCCCACGAATGCTGGCACTGCCATGTCAACTCTGAACTTGGGTTTTTAGCAAACTGCAGACTGATATGAAGACCACTAACTTGGAGGAGATGAGGATCGCCATGGAGACGTATTACGAGGAGGTGCGTGCCCTCCTGCCCCGGGGCGGGGGGCGGGGTCGGAGGGTGGGGGGCCAGCTGCACTGAGGGGCCCTCTTCTAGTTCATCTTAACTTGAACACAAATCAGCAACTTAGTGCTCACTTCCTGCCACTGGGCAGAAGTCAGGAATCACTGCAGTTTTTTCATTTTGTATTAAATGCATTTAAATTTGGTGTTTACAGATTCATCGTCTCCAGACTCTCCTGGCAAGTTCTGAAACGACAGGAAAGAAGTATGATCCTCTCCTTAGGAGCCATGTTTCATATGTTGTTTTCATGTTAAACTGCTGTCACAGCAGGGTAGGCCTTATGTGGAGCCTGCAGACACTGCCCTGACTTGGGAGCCTGCGCCCATGTTACTCATGGTTAGAGCTGGCGTGTTTCCCTTTGGGATGTTACAGACGTGCCCTCACAGTTGCCATGTGTTGCCCACTAACAGCACAGTCGGTGCTCTGGGCTTTCACTGTTCGTACTACTTCACAGCTTCCAGCTTAGACTTAGAAAACACTATTTTTCAAAGCAGATCTTCCTTTTCGGAAGACATTTAGTACCAAGTACAAGCTCATCTTGCCAAATAAGTTTATTAGGAGAGACATCAAAGTTTCCTTATCTCGTGGATTTTCCCTTGTCCCTTTCCCAGGTGATATCAGGCTTTCAACAAATTAGGAAAGGAGGGATCCCTTGTCTTAGATTTGGTTGTGCCACCAGCCTCTGCAGTGAATTACTGACGTTTATTGAGCATTTACAATGTGCCAGGCATGGTCTTCCCTTTTTTCCTTTCCTCCTAGTAGTTTAAAATGAGGGCTGGTCGGGACTTCCCTGGTGGCACAGTGCTTAAGAATCTGCCTGCCAGTGCAGGGGACACGGGTTCGAGCCCTGCTCTGGGAAGATCCCACGTGCCGAGGAGCAACTAAGCCCGTGAGCCATGGCCGCTGAGCCTGCACTCTAGAGCCCGTGCGCCACAAATACTGAGCCCATGTGCCACAACTACTGAAGCCCGCGTGCCTAGAGCCTGTGCTCTGCAACAAGAGAAGCCACCGCAGTGAGAAGCCCGTGCACCGCAACAAAGAGTAGCCCCCTCTTGCCGCAACTAGAGAAAGCCTGCATGCATCAACGAAGACCCAATGCAGCCAAAAATAAATTAATTAAATAAAATAAAATAGGGGTGGCAAACTTTCTGTAAAGGGCCAGAGGAGTTACAGTCGATTCCCATTATTCACGGCGTTATGTTCTGTAAAGTGTCCACGAACACTGAATTGGGAAATGCTGAACCAGTGCTTCTAGGGGAAGCACGGAGTTCTGTTCCTGAGACCCTCTGGTCACAGCTTTCCCATCACCTGACCGGTATACAACCCACCTTCATGTGTGTTTCTGTTTAAAGGCACCTTATTTAGTGTCCGTTCTTGGTTCATTAGCACTGAACTCTTGACCAACTGCGCCGTGACTCAGGCCTGAACGAAGCTCTGACACGTGTGGTTCCTCCCTGAGCTGTGTCACAGCCTCCTAGCAAGTAAGAACTATGCTGCAGGGGACCCCGAGAGCGGTGAAATCAACAGAAAGCACAAAAACGAGAAAAGACCTCAAAATCCACCCTGTGGATAGGGCGAGATCTGAGACCAGATGCGGACGGCGCTTCTCCGCCCAGCCAGGAGTGAGCCCGCCTGCAACTCAGACCCACAGACTGACCGCAGAGGCACCACAGGCATCGATCTGGGGGTTACAGATAATGTTTTAGTGCGTAGGCGAATTTGCAAATATGGATTCTGTGAATAAAGGGGATTGACTGTATTTTAGACTTATTTTGCGGAATAAAAGGCAAGATCAAAACTATTATCTAAGGGGCTTCCCTGGTGGCGCAGTGGTTGAGAATCTGCCGGCACGGGTTCGAGCCCTGGTCTGGGAGGATCCCGCATGCCGCGGAGCAACTAGGCCCGTGAGCCACAACTACTGAGCCTGTGCGTCTGGAGCCTGTGCTCCGCAACAAGAGAGCCCGCAACAGTGAGAGGCCCACGCACCGCGATGAAGAGTGGCCCCTGCTCGCCACAACTAGAGAAAGCCCTCGCACAGAAACGAAGACCCAAACAGCAAAAATGAAAAAAATTTTAAAAATTAATCAAACTCCTACCCCCAACATCTTCTTTAAAAAAAAAAATAAATAAATAACTATTATCTAAGTACTTATGGAACAACAGAGAAAGTAAATTTCCACAGGTTCTTTAGTGATCCTGTTTACTGTCCCTTGCTAATGACTGAACACAGTATTTTGTTACACAGGCGCACTGATGAGAAGAACGGATAGAGTCTGCTTGTCTGGGCTTCAGAGTTAGTGTTCCCTGTTTAATCGCAAACGTCCATCAGCAGAAACCACGCTGAGCGCCCGGGCTGCCGAGCGCCTGCCCCTCACTTAGGACACGTATTAAACCAGTTCAGGCACCAAACCTTAGCCGCTTGGTCTCCTTCCTCCTAGGCCTCCAGTGGAGAAGAACATCGGCCTTAAAAGGCAGAAAAGAATGAGCAGCGCCCTCCTGAGCTTGTCCCGGAGCGTCCAGGAGCTCACGGAGGAGAACCAGAGCCTGAAGGAAGACCTGGACCACGTGCTGAGCGACTCCCCCACTGTCTCCAAGATAAAGGGTACCTGCTCCCCAGAGCCGCCAAGGGGGGAGGCGGGGGTGGGGACGCCAGGAGGGGCCCCAGGATGCGGGCGGCTGCGGCCGCAGGGGAGTCGTGGCCCTCCTTCCCCCCGCGCACCCCGGGGCAGCGCTGCTCCAAGGTGTGTTCCAAAGCGGCGGGAGCCTGCTGAGTGCCAGGTGCCATTCTAGACACAGAGCTAGAGCAGTGAAGGCGCTCTTGCTAAGACGAGAAGCCAGCAGGTCAGATGCCGGCCAAGTGGTAAGAGCGCGGGTCAGGGGGCCGCGGGCGGGGGGGGGGGGGCACCAAAAGGCTCAGAGCCCCCGAGTGTCCCGGCGCATCTGAGGCCGGGGGCCCAGCCTGCGTACACGCTGGCCATGGACACAGAGGTGAGGGCGGGGGAGAACAGGGCCCTGCAGGCCACTCAGGGCACAGAGGGCTGGAGCAGGGGTGGGAGGGTCTGCCTCGCCTCTCGAGGACCCCCTGCTCCTGTGCTGAGTGGACGCCGTGTAGGAAAGGGCCTCGCAGGGGCCGCTGGTGGCCTGGCCCAGGTGGCACAGCAGTGGCGAGAGGTGGCCGGGCTCCGGTGCACGTGGGGAGTGCGTGCAGCCTGTGAGGGACACGGGGGTCCGGGCTACTGAAAGGACAGGCGGGGGTGGGGGACATGGAGCGAGCGTGCCGGGTGGGTGGGTAGGTGGCCGGTGGAGGTCGGTGCGTCGGTGAGTCGGGGGTCGGGCGGGGCCCTCGGCAGGAGGACCGGTCCTGGAGGCCGTCGGGGACCAGATGACCCGGTGAGAGTCCGGTCACCCAGCGAGTGGGGGGAGGATGGACCAGCTGAGCCGCTTGAGGGGCCGCCAGGAGCGTGTGGGTGCCGGGGAACACGCTGGTGGCCCGGGGGCTGGGGCCGAGGCCGGGGCCTGGGATGTGGCGGAGTGGACTTGCTGCTGAGCTAGAGAAGGGCCGTCTTGGCAGGCTGGTGAAGCCAGAGCCCGACGGGATGGAATCGGGAGAGAAGGCCGCACTGAGCCCTCTCCCGACCATTTGTGTCGGTAAAGCCGCGGTGAAAGGGAACAGACGTCGCCGTGGGGCTGCCCTCGGCACCGCAGGTCTGCCAGGCGTGGGGCCGCCGGCCGTGGGGGCCAGCCTGTGGAGGGGATGCCATCGGGCCGTGCTCCAGACGGGAGGTCTGGGCTGAAGGGGCCCGTCGGGACAGCTGTACGAAGGGCGCCCGTCACACCCCGCTGTTCCATCAGGCTCTGTGGAGTGGAGCAAGCCCCGGCTGCTTCGGCGGATCGCAGAGCTGGAAAAAGTGAGTATGGTCCCACCACGGCAACTTCCCTGCTCAGGACCTGCCTGTGTGAAAGCAGCGGGTCTTAGAACACGGGACAGACGTAGCGCCGCACCCGGGACTTACGCAGGGAGTCGGGTTGCGCTGAACATGTAAACGGTGGCCGTCTGTCCGCAGACGGCACGCGGACACGCTGGCAAGAGGAGACTCTTACGGGTCCGGATGAGATCTAAGGGCGTGTCATGCCTGTCCCTCGTGTCACAGACGGCAAAGCATGGTCACACGACACACTGAAACGTTTCAGGCTCTCGTGGGCACCCGTCACTGGGTGTGTAGGATCCCAGAGCCTTTCAGACACCCAGCCTGCCGTGCACATGGGGGCTTTTTACTACTAGTCACTTTATCACCACTCGTATAGTATTTGAATTCACAGAAAACTGTGCATCCGCACTTTGCCAACCGGGAAAGTCAGGAAGTTAACGTTTCCTCATATCCCCCATGTGAATTTGCAAATGTCGTCAATCTGGTTCTGTTGAAATGGGTCAGAAGTGTCCCTCCCTTTTGAGTACTGGTACAGTATCAAGTTAGAACTGTCAACTGTTTGGCTGAGCAGAGTAAACCTAGAGGGGAGCAATAAAAAAAACAATAATTTCACGTATTTACAAAGCAGAGAACTTAAGTGTCTATAAACTGTGGGTAGTTCAAGAATAAAGCTTGTTAGGAAAGAAGGGCAGCCAGAGGTGGTCCAGAGCCAATGGGGCAGCGCTCTTCCACTCGGAGAGATGCTGATATCAGTGGGAATCTGAAGGCGCTCAGTATCTCCAGCGGGCAGAGCTGGATCGTCTTTGACGTGTGAAAGCACAGAGGCTGAAAATTCCAGACGTCCTAGGGAAATAATAGGGTAAACAAGCACAAAGGAAAGCAGTTTACGATTTCACCTTCCGTGCTCTGCTCTCTGTTTATTACCGCACCTGCCCCATCCCGGCTGGGTCTGCGTGCTCCCTGCTCCAGAGGAAGAGGGTTCTGGGTGTGTGGGGGGTGGGCGGGGATGCCCTTCCATCGCCCCCAGGACTCTGGTGGAGCAGAATTGTCCCCGGTCAGCGTCCCAGGTTTCTCAGATCACACGCAGAGCTCTTCCCATTCCCTTGCTTGGGATGAGCTTCCCCTTGGCCGTTGTCTCTTTCCTAGGAAAGTAAAGTAAGAAATAACGTCTAACACAGATGCCTGTGTTGCCTCCAGAAAATAAGTCTGATGGAAAGCCCCAAATCCCATGCTTCAGAGGTGGTCAGGTCTACCCCGCCGGCTCACTCGGTGTCCAGCCCCACGGTGCACCGGCAGCCGCGCCCCGACCGCCAGGAGGAGAGCGAGCGACTGCGGGGGGTTGTGAAGATCCTGAAGGGCGAGCGGAAGGCCCTGCACACCCGGCTGCAGGAGCGAGAGTACGTTGTCCCGCACTGCTGGCGCCCGGCCACCTCCGGGAGAGGTCCTGCTCCCGTGACTTGTGTAGTTGCTGGACTTGAGCTGTTCTGGGGATTTGGGGAAGGCTCAGCTCATGGCAGTCGTCACACAGATACGTTTCTACGATTCTAAAACTTGTGATGTTTTAGTTGTGAAATGAAGGCAGCTTCAGTGGGGAAAAGGAGACACTGATTGGCCGTATTATGTCACGAAAAGCACGGGGCGGAGGGTGCCATTTAAATCTCTTTACACGGAATTCCAGAGGGCTTTCCAAATTCTTTTTTAGAGAAGCATTGACTGTGATTGATTCGTGTAAGATAATAGGCCATCCATCAGATCTCTTGCAGAAGGGTTTAAAGATTCAGTACTATGTTTACAACATCTAATCTGTGCATCAAACAAGACAGGTGCTGTGGTGTGTGGAGTATTCAGTGTGACCATAAGAGTGTGGAAGGCGAAGCCTCGAGGTTCTGCTCATTTGCCCTTTGTTCTCTAGTGTCTCGCTCTGTAGCCCCCTTAAAACGCTCCTGTCTCCTCCACCCGTTGTTTACGTGTGGCTTCTCCAGTTGCAGTTCTGTCGCGAGCAGGCTAAACCCATGCATCTTCTGAGATGGTGTTTCTGAGACCTTGCTACTCAGAGTGTGGCCTAGGAAGCCAACGGCCTCAGCATCAGCTGGGGGCTGGTTAGAGATGCAGACCCTCGGGCCCTGCCCACCTGGGGCTGGTTACCTTGGCCTGGCCCAGATCTCCTGAACCTGGCTCTGCATCTAATGAGACCCGCCCCCGGTGATTCACGTGCACGTCGAGGTCTGAGAGGGACCTGTCTCTGCTGCCTTACCGTTCACAGCAGAAGGCAAATCCCTTCCCACTCCACCTGTTTTTTCACCTCCAGTCGAAGCCTAATAGTGCATCCATGCGCTAGGTTCTTTATAAAAATTAGGCCAGCCATTTTGCGCGGTAAATAGCATCTCTGATTATCTCTTAAGCCGTCGCATGGCACGATAATAACTTCCACTCAGTGAGCCCTTACCGTGTGACACTCCTGGTGATGTATCTCATTCACGTGAGGCCACCACCACGGTGAGCAGTGGAACGTTTTCAAGCCACGTTCTCAGCGAGGCGATCCCCGTCTGGTCCACGGCGGGTCCTGGGAGCTCTCATCTCAGGAGTAGATTAGGCGTCCAACTGTGTGACCGCCGGGTTAATGCCTCTCCCCGCGGGACGGTGACGCCCGTGAGAGCAGGGCCTGCGCCTCGGCCGGGAGCCCTGCTCCGTCCGTTGCCCGCGCGCGCACGGAAGGTGCTCAGTAAATAACCGAGCGCCCCCGGCGCCCCCTGCAGTTACAAGGAAGGGCCTTTCTTCATCCTCAGCCATGCATAAGTAAGGAGGTTGGACCCGTTACGTTTTCCGAAAGCTCTTCGCGCTCTGGTGACCCAGGTCACTGTGAGCCTTTGTTTTAATGACGCTGAAATACCTCTGGTTCCTCGTTCAGTCTGGAGGTGAAGCAGCTACTGCAGACAAAGGCCGACTTGGAGAAGGAGCTGGAAAACAGGAAGGAGGGTGAGAAGGAGGGAAGAGAAAGAGAGGAGGCTTTGAGGTGAGTGGAGAAGTCGGAAGACACACAGCCCCAGGCCCTTCCTTCTTCCCCAGCCCCGCCCACCCCGGCGCGTCCGTCCGCGCTCAGCCCGCATCGAGAGCGGCCCGTACAGCTCCGGCCCGATCACATCGCTCCTCTGCTGAGGTCCTCCCGTGGTTGGCTGTTTCCCTCAGAGTAAATATCCGACCTCTGGGGAAAGGCTGCTCACGGTTGGGCCAGTGTTTGCCGCTCTGGCATCACGGCCAGCTCCCCGGCCCGCAGCCTCCTCCAGCACGGCCGCTGCGGGCAGCCTCAGAACGCGCCCTGGTTCCACACCCCGGGTCCAGACGCCACCTCCCACGCTCCGTCATTGACCTCTGTCCACCGTAGATAAAAAGTGGACACATGGCAAATGTCCGTCAGCTGGTGAAGAGAGTAAAAACGGACGTACATCCGTACAAAGGGATGAGGGCTGACACCTGCCACGACGTGGATGAGCCTCAGAAACATGATGCTCCCTGAAGAGGCGGACAGAAAAGCCCGCATACTGTGCGATTCGGAAATATCTGGAATGGGCAGATTAATGGAGAAGACAGTGGATTAGGGGTTATATGAATGTTATCTCAGTAAGAAATGCCCAAAAAAGTAGGTTAGAAATCTGCGCAGAAATATTTAGCACTCAGAATAATTAGTAAGACACGGATTACCGAAATGAATACCAAATTTTATCTTCAGAATAAACGTGACTAGACTTTGGCAGAAGCCTAGAATTAAAGTCCATCAGAATGGGCGGGCATGCAGTGAAGAATTCTTTTTACCTTGCCCCTGAAATCTGTAGCAAGTACATGAGTTGTTTTTCCTTCCACTCGCCTTGCTTGTTAAAAACCCCAAAGGATATCCGTGCATCGTTCACGCAGTCGGTATTTTTTCCGTTCCTCCCATGTGTCAGGAGTGGGGTCGGAGGGGTCGCCCTGGGCAGTGCCGGCTCCTGGGCAGTCAGGTGGTGGCGGGGCACCCACCTCGTTCCCGGGGGGCGTCCTTGCCAGCTCTGCAGGCCGCCACCCCTCCTGTCACGTACAGACATCTTACACAGCGTCATGGCAAGTACAGTGTCACTTTCTTCCCTTCCCACTTTAGGGAGGAAATTCAAGCACTTACCAGGAAGTTTCAAGAACTGGAAGAAAGTAAGAAAGGAGGGGAGGAGGACCCCGAGGAAACGAGCCCGGAGGTAGGGTTGTCTGTGTTTTTACCTCCTGTCCGGCATGGCGGGACTCTGAGCTGATGCGTTATGGTTCTGACTGTCTCCGTGCCCGGAGTTTTGCCTGAATCCAACGTTGACAGTCCAGTTTCCTTCTACCATCACAATCGATTTCTATAAATTGCGTGTATTGAATCCTGGAGTTCTGCAGTAATTATCAGTTAATTGACTTTTCAAACTAGTATTCGCGTCTTAGATAGTTAAGCCGGTGAGTGAAGATCTTCCCCAAACTTCAAATAAAAGTTTAAATATCCAACAAGCGTTGCCGTTAGAAGGTGAGAAGGAGTTTGGGAAGGCCCCAGGGAAGGCTCGAACTCTCAGTGAAGAACCGGAAGGTTCAATGTAAGTTGCAGAGTCTGGCACTGACGCGGGGGCCGGCCGGGAAGGCGCTCGCCGGGGCCGGCACGACCCCCGCCCCTGCCCCTGCCCCTAGGCCGGGGGTTGGGTGACTGGGGAGCCGCAGCTCCCTCCGCAGGGCCCGTGGGCAGGTAGGCAGGCGGTGAGTCTAGGCTGACCCTCCTCCCTGTCCCCTCGCTCCCTCCATTTCTATGGACACCACGGCAAGGGTCTCCCCTGGCACCTCCCTGAGCACCTTCTTGAACCAGGGGAGCCCTCTGGCCCCCGTCGGCCCAGTGCTACCTATGCTAGAACTTCTAGTGGCGAGAGTGTGTCTCCTCGCTAATCCTTTTTTTTCCAATTAATGGATTCCCCAGATGGCAATTATATAATCTTATATCTGTTAACACAAAAAACTAATAACTGAGGTATTGAAATCCTGTGGCTGCAGTTTGCCCCAAGAGGAGCCTGTCGTGTGAGTGTGTGACAGGGAAGACCAGCCTGGCCGGGGCGTCCAGCGTGGGTGCACGCTGAGATGGGCAGCCGTGCCGCCCTCTTCTGAGACCCTTGCTACAGATCTGAGTAACACGCCGAATCCACCAGGACGGCCAGGCTTTACCCGGCACACATTTTAGCCGAGAAGTTCTGTTGCTTCAGAAAGCGACTTGCTGTTTCGGTAGCCAGTAGCCTGACGGGGACTGGCCTCTAGGAGAGGGAGGGCATACCAGGTGCGGGACTGACTTATCTGCTGAGAACAGAAAAGAAAAGTGTTTGGGTTTGTTTTTTTTAAATCTAGATGGGCCTCCCTCTTACAAGGTTTTCTTATTTAGCTGGAGTCCTGTTTTAAGGCCCCTTCTTCTTTTAGCATCTGACGCTACATATACTTCAACCCCAGCACAAAAGGGAAAGAGAAAAGCCCTAAAAGGGAATGTGGAGAAGCTGACGAGCATGTCTCTCTCCAGTTACAAGTTGAGACAAACCCCAGGCCACCGACTGATTCGGCAAAGGAAAGGTGGCTCTCCTGGCACGTGCTGGCTGGAGCCCCGTGGGCTGTGCGGTGCCCTTGACCCCGCATGTCCAGCTGGCCACACGTGGGGTGGACGTGTGAGTCCATCTCAGTCCCTTCCGTTGTTCAGGAAGGTAGACTTTCTGTGTTACCCGCATGGGTGCATCTCCTTGGCAGCTTTTCCAGTGCTTTAGATAATGTTCTGAGTCCTGCAGAGGCACTGTCCTCCTGTCCAGGAAATTGGCCACCCTGCCCGGTGGGCCCTTTTCAGGAGACCCCTACCTACCCAAACGCCCGCGCTGTCAGCCCCAGGTGGCTGTGGCGCCGGGCCGCTGACTGCCCGGCGTGTGGCGGGCAGAGCTGCGCTGTTTGTCTCCTCGACGCTCCTTTCCCAGTGGGATGCTCACGGTGCTGACCGACCTGTGGCTTGTCTGCCGCAGGCAGCCCTGACCCCTGGGGGGCACCCGACTCACGTGGATTTGGAGATTTCTGCTTATTCCTGAAGCTTTCCCTTAGGGAGAAAAATATTTTCCACGTCCACCGGAACTGGCAGTAATGGCTTTGTCTGTGCAATTCATCTGGTTCTGCGCTCCCACTGCCGGGGACACAGGTTCGATCCCTGGTCCGGGAAGTTCCACGTGCTGCAGGGTCCGGCCAAACAAACAAGCAAACAAACAAAAAACCAAGCTAGGAATCTATTGCCTTTTATCTCAGAAGTCCCATTTTTGTAATCCAGTATTAGACGAAAAGGGAGCCGGTAAAAGGACCTCCCGGGTCCTTTTTACAAAAAGCAGATAATTGATGCACAGACGTGACTGAGCTCAGAAGGTGCGTTGTGGTTACCTGATGACACCACAGGTCACGCTGCTTCCCCTCCTCGCGGGAGAGCGCTACCCCCAGAGTTTACAGGGTTAACGAAAACCGACTTTCACCCTAGTTACTAGCGAATATGTTAGCTCTCCAGAGACTTCTTTTGTCGTCTGGCATGCTGAGCGGTGTGGACACTGATTTTTTTCCTCTAAATTAAAGTCTAGTCTGAGAAGTTTTGCCTGCATCCTGCTATCCTGCCCCCGGGCCTGATAGCCGGCTTCTCCGCCCCCATCCCCGACCCAGTCACCCTTCTCACCTTGGACTTCCTGCAGACCCGGGAAGCGCCCCGACCCCCCGGTCCCTCCCAGACGGACTCGGAGCTGGACACGAGCGAGGGGGGCTCCTCCTGGCCGCGCTCCGGCTGCTCCGAGGGCAGAAGAGATGCCGCCGCCCGGCTCCTGCAGCGCCGCTGGAAGGGGCACCAGCGCCGGGTGAGGGTTCCCTCGCCCGCCGGCCCTCTGCTGCCCACATCCTCGCTCGCCAGCCCTTCCTCCGTCCCTTTGCCGGGGCGGGCTCCGTGCCAGACGCCCTAGACACGTAGGAAAACATAGGGAGGCCTCCGGAGACCCGGGGTCTCTGGCGGCAAGGGCGAGAGGAAGGCCGCGCCTGGAGCCCGTGTGGGCGAGCTGGGGGGTGCCTGCCGCGGGCCGGGCAGTGGCTGGTCTGGAAGCCTCTGTCACCTCCCGACGGGTCCCAGGGACGCGGGCTGTGGGTGCAGCGCCCCTGCAAGCACGGGACTGAGCTTATGGGTCTCCCTGGCAGTTCAGGCCCCATGGCAGCCCTTCACTGGGGCTCCCGGGATGGCCGTCTTGTCAGGAACAGGGAGAGCCTGCCTCGGGGCTGCTCCTCAGGGGACAGCGGCGTGGGTGACGGGGCAGCAGGGCTGCGCGTGGGGTGTCAGACCCGGGGGTGGGCTGAGTAGGGCAGCAGGGGCCGCAGGCTGCGCACGACAGACCGGGAGCTGCGATGTCCCGTGGTCTCTCTTGGGGGAGGAGTGGGGCTCCTCTCCTCAGCTCCTGGGGGGCGCTCACGGAGATGGGGCTCGCGGAGACCTCAGTTGTTAAAGGACGGTGCTCTCTGATGACGAAATGCTCTAAAAGAGCCCCCTCCCCCCGTTTGATAGAACGCACACGACCCTTGTTCCCCCAGCTGGACAAACAGAAACTGGAACTCTCCACCTGCCTGAATAGTGTAAGATCTTAGCTCCGGAGGCGCCGGTGGAGGGTTTTGTTAATCATGGCTTCTTCCCAACTTTGATGATGAAAATTTACAAAACATAGAAAGTTGAAAGAATTTAGTATATTCAGCGAGGTACTAATTCTTGCCCACCACCTCGGTTCAACAACAGTGCACGTTTAGCCACATTTCTTTTCTGCACGTACTGTTCTTTCCAGAACCGTTTGAAAGTAAGTTTTAGACGTTATGAGACTTCAGTGCGTATCTTCTAGGAACGAGGATGTGCCACTTAACCATAGTACTGTGACAGCACCGGAGAAATTCCCCCGCCACCCCGTGATTTTGATGACTGGTCAGACTTGGGAGTCAGTGACCCAGACCCTGCACGGGGGTCCCCTTTGTAACATCACCAGCGGGCAGTGTCCAGCCTCTCTGTGGACATCCAGAGAGGACACCGCATGTTATAGGACAGTTCTGGCTGGGGGGAGGGGCTTCCTCACGTGGAGCCTAAGACAATCCCGTCTCAGCGGTCCCTGCGAGTCACTTCGCCGCGCAGCCGGCCAGGAACCACAGACGGCCCCGTGGCAGCCTGGGCTTCAGCTGTGATTCGCCTCCCGGTCACGGTCGCTTGCTGCCTCCTCCGCTGTTGCAGGCGGGTCTGCATCAGCTCCACCAGCCTCTCCCGGAGCCCCTTGGGTATGGGTGGCGGGCAGGGGGCTGTCGGCGAGGGGCGGGTCCCTGACTGCTGTTGCGTCGCTGTTGGCTGTGGCAGGGGGAGGGACCAAGGGACGAATACGGTATCACAGAAAACTCATCCTCGTGTTAATTCATAACTGATCTCCTTATTTCAGAAAAAACAGGCCGCTCTGCACGAGGTAAGCCAGTTTTATTTTACTGATTTCAAAATACGTATTTTTACTTTGGTTCAAGTGACTGTGCGGAGATCTCAAGAAGCGTCATTGAGTCCGTGTTTTCACGAACCCAGGCCAGGCCCCAACACTGAGTTAAAATACTTAAGTGATGTTAGCATCAAATAAATACTTGGATAATTTCACACTTTCATAACTCATTCAGTCATTCATCATTCTCTCAACACACTTTTATTGATCGTCAGTTCTGTGGGCCCTCAGGACAGAGAGACATTAAGACAGACAAGCCAGTCCAGGATGGAAGGGGGGTTTAGGGGCACGTCCACGGCGCTGTGGGGTTCCTGCTCACCAGGGCCAGGAACGTCCCTGCAGGGGGGACAGGCCTTGAGAAGGAGAGGGACTCCCTGAACTGGGGATGAGAGGAAGGGCATCCTGGGCAGGAGAATTCAGCAAACACAGCCCTGGGTAAGGGCGAGGGTGTGGCTTGCCCGGGAACAGGAGAGCAGGGATGTGACGGAATGCGGGCCAGAGCAGAGAGCAGCAGGGTATGTGGTAGACAGTGCACATCTAAGCTGCCGGGACCCTCGCCCGGCCTCCCCACCGGCCCCAGCTTCTGCTCTGCCCTCCCACGGCCTATTCCCTCTCACACTTGGAACAAAACCCAAAGCTGTTCCCTGAAGCCCCGCATGCGCTGCTCCCCGGCCACCCCTCCGGCCCCGTTCAGTCTGGAGGCGTCTCTGGCATCCTTGAAAATATCCAGGCTGCTCCTGCCACAGGGCCTTTGCGCCTGCTGCGCCCTCTGCCTAGAAGGCTCCTCCTCCAGACACTCGCATGTCCTGCCCCCGACTTTACTCAGGTCTCTGCTGAAACACGACCTTCCCTGGACACCGCACCACCGGCACTCCCCAGCCTCGCGCCCTGCTTTAGTCTTCTTCATAGCTCCTGTCCCTACCCGATACTTCACCCTTTTTGCAACTGCTTGCCTCTCCCATTAGAATGTAAGTTTCGCGGACGCGGGGACCATCCCGTGTTTCTGCTGCTAGGTCCCTGGTTCCTAGAGGGGTGCCTGGCGTGCGGTCGGCATTCAGTAAACGTTTGTGAGCGACTGAGGGGACGAGGGTCCCTGGAAGGACCGTAGAGCACATTTATGAAGCAGCCGGCGGCCTGTGTGCTGTCGATGGTGTTCCGCCCTTTCCCCTCCAGTGTCCCCTCCTCCCTCAGCCTCCAGGGTGATTAAGACCCACCGTGCGGGCTGTCGTGTGGGCAGCATGGCGCGCAGGACGCCTGCTCCCCTTTCTGGCCTGCTCGGTCAGCACCCTCACCCCTCCAGCGGGTGCGGTGGCTTTCCTGTGAGCCGCGTGGTGGGAACCTTCTGGGTTTGTCTAAATACTCATTTGCTTTTAGTGCGTTATTTTGTCCTTCGTAACTGATGTTCTCTCGCCTCTTTGTTGTCTCCTAACCCCTGTTTGTGGCATTTCCTTCACTTTGCGGTCAAGGAAGACAAAGATGTTTTCTTTTGGTGACTGTGATCATGGAAGCATCTGAACCTCTAAATGCAGGTTCAACGGCGGGGCTCAGTGTGCTAGAGTGTCGTTCTCCTAGATGTTATGGAGCCGTAAGCCCGTCCTCAGGACTAGAGGCAGGACCCCTGAAATAAAAGTGCTGCCCGTAAAATCCGGAACGTTGATCTCAGAACTTACAGAGCATCCATGTGTATCTCTAAAGAAAGTGATTTAAGATTGAGGTCGAAGGATACGTAATTCCTTTGTCATAGTCTGAGATCAGGCTCCACCCTACTTGACTTTAGAAGATGTACGTGGAAAGCGTATTAAGTGGAATAACTATTCCAACACGGAATAAACGATCTCAGCATGAAAACATAACTACGTGTAAAATACGGAATCACATTTGCAGCTAAATGTAATAGCGTTTAACAGGGCCTTTTCCTCCCCAGAGCAGTGGCATGTTTCTCGCTGTAGGAGGTTGTGGCGAGTGAGGGAGAGAGGCTCCTTCAGGCACTGCTGAGATTCTGCGGCAGAAAGGGAGCCCTCTTCTAGGCCATTGGAGCGTCTCCCTCTGGGACGCCCCAACCCGTGCCTGCCGTCTTCCAGGGAAACTGACACCCGTCTCCGTCTCCCCCCACCCCCCACCCCGCTGCCCCCGCTAGGCTGCCATGCTGCAGGCGGCTTTCCGGGGGCATCCGGCACGGGCGAGGCCATTGTCTAGTGGAGTGTGCAGCCCGGACCCCCCTGCCGTGCCAAGCCCTCCCACCCAGGTAACCCTCAGGGGCTGCACACGGGCCCAAGTCCTAACGTTCTCTCTCCATTTCTTCCCACGCTTTGTCGGCGGGACAAGCGTAGACGCCTTTGGGTCCTCGCGTCCTGCCTCGCCCTGGGCGTGTGCCTCGCCCTCCAACCCCTGGCACCCGTGCCCCCCCCCAGGGTTGAGCTTCAGGAGCCGAATGGCGTTGAGGTGCTGGGACATCGAGTACCGTGTCCATCTTGGGGTCAAGACAGAGGCTTAAACTACAGCAAAGATAGGAGTCCCTCCCCTGTGAAAACCACCAGACACCAATTCTAAGAATCTCTAGAGTCCAAGTAACCTGCAGTCAGGAAACTGCTGACGAAATAGTTAGTAACGAGGGCAGCCACCCAAATCGGCATTGCGCTCCTAACCTGGCGCCGAGGGTCCACACGTAGGAGGTGGCGGGGGTTCACGCGGTTCTCTTCCCCACCGTCGCTGCCCCAGGACTCGCCCGAGCCCCGCGTCCCGAGCCCCGTCGTCCAGGCCGAGGGGGACCCGTGGCAAGAGGAGGCCATCACCATCATCCAGTCTGCCTTCCGGGCACACCTGGCACGGGCCGGGCACAGGTAAGTCCACCTGGCAGGCCTACCTCTGTTCTGTATTGCAGGGCAGTGCCGGACACCTGCGGGGGCTGCCCAGCCAGAAAGGCACAGGGTGTATCACCAGAGCATAAGCTACACCCACCCACCCGGGTGAGGTGGGCCACAGGCTCCGGTCCTTGGAAAGAAGCCTTTCTAGGACCGTTTCCTCCTGCTGGGAGAAAACAAATGGGAGGGGTTAGACAGCGTGGGGTTCGGGGAGCCCTCGGTTTGCAGACTGCCTGTCGGCCTGTGCCGATGCCCTGCCCCTTCCTGAAGGACACCGTGGCGTGACCCGTGTTCAGGAAGACGTGGGTGTCGTCAGAAGCCTTCCTGCAGCAACACATTCTTGTCAGTGGCACCGTGCCTGCCGGATCCGCCGGGGCTTGGTCAGGACTGTCCCGGCTGCAACGGCTCAGAACCCTGTATGAGTCACCTCGGGCAAAGAGTGGGACTTACAGCGGGCCAGGGGCCGAGCTCGGGTTGGGGCCCGTCCCTGGTGCAGCCAGCCACGGCCGGGGGTGCAGGGGACACGCCCGAGGCCCCTCACAGCCCACCTGTCTCAGGGCCTGGGCCCGTTGGCCTCGCACGATGTCTCAGAACCTGGGCCCATCGGCCTTGCACGATGTCTCAGGACCTGGGCCCGTCGGCCTCGCACGACACTGGCCTTCCCTAAAGTCAGAATCAGCTAGTCTCTCTCTCTCTCCCAGTGCTGCTGGTCCAAGAGCTGCCACTGCAGCGTTTCCCGACAGACCTGCTTGGGCCCCACACAGTGCACCCTCCTCTCCGCCCTTCCCTGCAGCCTCTCCTGGTAATTGCATTTCATTTTGGATTTCACGCGAGGGGCAGCCGGCCTTCTGAGGTTTCAACCAAAAGAGCTGCCACCGTCCCGGAAGTTGGGACGTGTAAAGTCGTGGGGGCTTGTCCCGCGGCCACCTGCGAGCTGGGTAACGCCTCGGCCACACCTTCCTGTCACAGCTGCGTCCCCTGTCCCTTGGGTCGTAGGGGAAAGAGCCGGCCCCAAGCGACTTCCTGGAGCCCGACAGGCTGGCCGGTTCCGGGGTCAGTGACCGCAGGCCACGCAGTCGGAGCTTCGTGGTTTTGATTTTTATTCTCAGCTCTAACTAGAGCAACGCGGTGTCCCTCCTTTGGGCCAATGTTTTTCCTGTTTGTTGGTTTTAAGTAAAACTTTGCTTGTATTTCCTCTTCTGCTTCATTAAGATCCAATAACAGTCAGCGGAGAAATCCCTGGACTGGCAGGGGCGCACAGCCCATGGTGAGGCCCGGTCCCAGCTCTGCCCCACTCCAGACTCGGGGTCCTCCCCGGGCCTCACTCCTCCTGTGCGAGAGCCCGAGGGTTGGGCAAGGCCCCTTGCAAGTCGCTTTCAGTCCCCAAATGTATGATTCTGCCTGTACTGCAGGTCCTCCTCCCTCAGACTGTAACCGGGACACTTGCTTGGACCATCTCTGTACGCCAGAGGTGGCACAGAGGTGGCGGTGTGAGGTCGGGGACTGTCACTAGACAGAGCGTAGTCTTGAGTCTCGTTTGCGAGCGTGGCGCGCAGGCTGAGTTCTGAGGTCGCAGAGGCGCAGTCGGAGAAGGGCAGGTGCAGGAAGGGCATGGTGCTTCGTAATGAGGGAGAACTGTAAAAGGAGCAGTTTTTCTGAACAGAAGTGTGCGCCTAGGAAGATGGGTGGGTGCGACGAGCCTGTGAGGATGAGCGCCTCCCACGTGCCTGTCGTTTCAGGGCAGGAAGACAGCGAGGGGAACAGCGGGGAGACCGCGGAGGCTCTGGCTCCCGGGAACGGAGCGCCGAGGCCATGGGGGCCAGGGGCGCCGGCAGCCCCGCCGCCCTGCTCTGGTGAGTGTCGGGTCGCGGGGCCGCTTCTGGGGCTTGCCTGACCTGGAAACCGCCACGTGTGAAAAATCGTACTCTGTCCTCTTCGGTCATCTTGTCTGGCTTTGTCAGAGCGAACTTTGAGCTTTGAGGTTCTGTCCAAAACCTCCGTCTGTAAAGCTCCCCAAAGGCTGCATATTATTCTCCCAAAACCAGTTTCAGTCTGATTTCACCAGACCCTACGTTTGGCGACCTTTAGATTCCTCGATCAGGGCTAAAGGGCCTGTGTATGCCGCCCTTTTCTCCTCCTGTTAAATGCGTGTCCTTTCAAAGTGGCAGCTCATCCTCCTGCCTGAAAAGCGCCACCGCCGGCCTCGTTCGTTCGGGCCCTTGTTTACACGAGGAAACGGTCTCTGTGAAAACTGCACATGGAGCCCTTGTTTGATCTGATTGTGAAAGTGTTTTTAAAGGGAAAGAAAAACTGAAGCTAACCTTGAAAACTGCTGTTTTTAATTTCATAAGTTTTTCCACTCTCATAGTTTTCTTGACAGTTACAGAAAAAAAGCTGACAGAGTTACAGTATCCGCAGCTCGCGGGGTGGTGATTTCCTTCCTTCTTTTATCTCAAGTCAGGGATTGGTTCCTTTTTTATTGGCACTTTACTTTGTGAAGCAGTCAGAGCAGAGGCCGTCTTCTGGGGCCTGGGGCTGGGAGCACGGGCCCCAGGCCCCAGGGGAAACTGCCCCTTCCTCACGTCCCATCCAGGTGGCCACTGAGGGCGGAGGGGGTCTGCAGGGTGGTCGGCAGGCGCATCCCAACCTAGGGTCGATTACGATGAAGAGTTTAGATGTGCGTGAAGAAAGGAGCGAGAGCTCGCGGGTGGTCCCTGGGTGTTGGCCTGGCCTGGCCCGCCCCCTCCTCCTGCGGGGGGCGTGTCCTCCCAAGGAAGCCGGGGGCCACCGGCTGCATCTGCCCACGAGTCACAGCCGGCCGCCCGGGCCGCAGACGCCCGGACGCACGCTACCGTGAGGGCGACGTGCAGAGAATCCCCGCCGCCGACCTGAGCCTCCCCCGTGCCGCCAGCCTTCACCTTTCGCGGCTGTTTTGCTTTGGGGAAACTGGCCGACGCTTGGGAGCTGAGCGCAGAGGGTGCGAGTGGGCTCTAACGAGGGTGGCCGCGTGCCGTGGCGTGGCGTCCGTCAGGCCTGCCCCGCCGTCCCTCGCGTGTCCGCCCCCGACGGCGCTGAGCGTGGCCGTGACCGCCGTCCCTTCTCTGTTGCAGCGGAGCCCTCTCCCTCGGGGCCGCAGCGCGCCGCGACTCCGCCCGCGGAGGACGTGAACTCCGATGACTCCGACGAGATCGTCTTAGCTCCGCCTGTGCCCACGAAGAAAATCGCCTCCCCGCCCTAGGCCCCTGCGGTCGCCCGGCACGTGGCGATGCCCTGTCCAGGCAAGGTTGGGTTCAGAGGACAGAAGCACTCAGACCGGAAAGGAATTTATCTTGTGAGGGGGAGAACAGCACCTACTTGACACCTCACCTCCGTCCCCGGTTTTTCTCTTTCGTTTTGCCCGTTTGCTTGTTTGTTGAGGGAACCCCGAATGCCTCTCTTTATTTTATCTCTGGGAAGGGGTCGCCTACGTTCCGCACCCCCGGCTGCAGGCCCGCGCCCCCCGCCCCGGTGGTCTTCATGCCGGACAGACACACCTGCCCGGGCTGGGGGGCAGCAGGGGGCCCGGCCGAGACACGTCCTCTCGGGGCACCTCTGGCCACCTGCGGCTGTGCAGGCGAGGGCTGCTTCATCGGCGCTGACGCCACTCGGCCACCAGCTCCAGGACAGGCAACGCGCCTCAGGGGAGAGCTGATGCGAGAACCCTCGCCCTCAGCCCGAACGGAGGGCCCTGCGCACCGGGGAGAGCTTAGTCCCGGGCCACCCCTCCGCCTCCCCGTCGCCAGCGGGACCCCCGGCGCCCCGACGGCGCGGCAGCCCTTCTCGTGTTGCACCTCAGGGGCTCCGGCTCAGACTTGTCCTTCTTTCAGAAACTCCTGGGCCCTCTTCACAGCGGTCAGAGGCTCCCGGCTCCAGCACGGGCGAGGCGTGTGGCCAGGAGGATATATGTTGCCCTGTCCCGTGAGAGAGGCGGAGGGATCTCCCAGCCCCGGCCGTCCGGAGTCAGGCGGGGGGACCCGCCAGCCCCTTTCACCGCTTAGGTGCCGGTCATACAGTGGGTTGAAAAAAGTTCAGCCCGGGGGCCAGGCTTGTGTCATGTTTTCTTTACTCGGCCTGTGAGTTACCAAGTCCGTTTTTTCTTCTGTTTCCCCCGCGGGACTGATGGCTAACTCGGGTGAACTCACTGCTGACCTTTGCCTTGTTTCATCCACTGGGTCCGTTCCTCCTCTGGGTGCTGGCTCAGCTAAAGGCCTGTAGGAGCCAGTCCACCAGTCAGGCACCCAGAGGGTGATGAAGGCGATGCCCGCGGCCTGCAGGTCCCCAGGGGGTCATTCTCCCCCCAACCCCATTCAAAAACGGGCATTTCTGCATTACTCCTTGCTCTCAGGAGCCCAAGGCTCTGGGGACCTATGACGAATGGGTCACTGTCAGGACGTCCTCGCCTGGTCCTGGAGGAAAAGGCCGTGTGTGCAGCGGGCTGGCCGTCGGCAGAGCTGGGATGGGCAAGGTCAGCCCCGGGACCTGAGTTTTCCAAGAAAATGCTCCTGAGAATTGCAGATATGTACATTTGTCTGCCTGTGCTCCTTGGGCCCAGCAATGTTGATCTAGTAAAAGTAAGCAGTCTTGAAGCCACCTCAGTAAATGACTTAACTCAAGGCTGTGACCCTCCGACGCTGTGTGGATCTGTTCCCTGGAGAATGCCAGGTGCCCAGCGTGCTTGCGGGGCCCACGGCTCGGGGCTGGGGTTCTAGGGCTGCCGGAGCAGCACAGGGCGGGGCGGGACAGGGGCCTGGGGCCTACAGGGCCTGCCTTCTGTTTGCCCGCCTCTGTGCTGCCCCACTGGACGGGCCCGGCCGCCCTGCAGACAGACCAGAACCCTCGTCCCAGCAAAAAGACCGATGGCATTAGGAAGAGGACAGCCACCTAGCTCAGAGCAACCAGCGTGAGAGCTGCAGAGCTTTGCTTCGTTTTTAAGTAATAAATACCCTCTGCAGAAAGCCCCGTTCACCTTCAAGAGCTGAATAGAATTTAAATTCCACGAGAAGCCATCTAAGCCAATTCAAACCCCCGCTGTGGTTTTGGAAGCAATGTTTGCTCTCGTGTGGCTCAGAAATTCTGAGGACTGGAGAGTGGACACTCAGACCTGCCCGGGGCCGGCCGGCAGCTGCTCCAGGTGAGGACCTCCCCGAGCTCCCAAGGGCCTGTTAACAGCTGATCACGCCGGGTAAGCACCCTTTGAAGCGAGAGAACCCACATCTGGGAGTTGAAATGTGAAGCCATCAGGTGGCTCCAGGAGGAAGTGGTGGACTCTCTGGTCTTCGACCTCTGTATTTAGGAACACTCTGACCTATGCGTAATTTGTACACAAGTCTCTTGGAAGGCATAAGGTTTTCCCTCTGTGCTACTCATCGTTGGCCTTTGTAAATAAAAGCTCTTTTGCAGGATCTCTGTCTTGATTGCCCTATAAACCCGTGACCTTTCATGACCTCTGGGTGTGCCATTGCCGTAGCTCATGCTGCACAAACCCCGTGCTTCTGGGCTCCTGGCTTTTGCTTTGCTCACAGCAGAGCCCTGGGAGCGCAGAGCCGGCCGGAGGGAAGGGTCCCACAGCCAGCTCCCCGCCGTGCGGGAACTCGTGCATCTGTCTTCGAATTTCTCTTCCTTGTTCATCAGTGAGGACTTGAGCATCAAGAAGTGAAAATGAGGGAGTATTTCCCCCAATTCTAGTTTTTGTTTTAGGAGCAGGTAAGGAATAATTTACTGGGGACTCAGACAGATGTGAATGAGCCCCAAAAAGTTGACTTCTGGAAGAATAATGGTTTTCCAATATTTTGTTGGAAAATCGCAACACGAGGTGCACCTGTGGCTTTGTTTGCAGGCGGCTGTTTGCTGGGCCCTCGAGTTTGTGTGAAGCCCTTACAGGGGCTGGTCTGTTGGCTCCAGCACTGGCCCGAGCGGATCACCGTGTGTCTTGTCACGGGCAAATGGGTCACTTGGAAGACTTGGCACTTTCAGAGATGCTGGTTGGCCCTTGAAGAGGTTGTGACAGAGGAGAGCAGGGTTCATCAAACCCTTAGCCCGGCCACAAGCCTGCTGCCACCTACTCTCCCGTGAGGCTGGGGTCTGGCAGCAGAGAGGCAGCCTCAAGGCGGGAGGGGTGAGAGTCTCAGCTGGAGCTGGTGAGAGGAGAATGGAGGACTGTCCCCCCTCGGGCCTTCACCCAGCAGGAGGAGAGCCAGCAGGAAGGTGTAAACGTGTGGACACGTACTTGTGCACAAACACATGGGATCCCTCTCCCCACTCGTGCCACTGGCCTTCCTTGCTCTTGGCAGCTCTCTTCACTTCAAAGGTGGAGCCCAGTTTGGTCTGCACGTGAGCCTCCTTAAAGGCTGGTAGCCGAGAGTGACCCCCAGGCCTCCGCCAAGATGATTCTAAACATGAGGTTCCTCAAAATCGCAGGCTAGGGGGGGAAAATGTCAGAATGCAAATCCCTGGTTTCTCTTAGCTGCTGTTGGGTTCAGAGCATGAATGTTGGGAGGAGGAACGGGTCCGTGTTTCTTTGCTTGGACGCCAACCAATGGCCTTTGGCCAGCGCCTTCCGTTATCCTGGGAGCCCTGCCGGGCAGCGACAACCCAGAAGGTGGCCCCGTTAGGCAGTGCCTGCCTGGGGAATCTGGGGGACGTTTCCATGGTGCTGTGTCCTTTCTGAACAGGGAGGGGGGTGCCCCTGAGCTATTCGTTAATTAAGCCCAGAACAGCCTGGGATTCAAAGCAGAGGGCCCCATGTGTGCCAAAGCTCCCCGGGGCGGCCATTCGGACAGCCCCCCAGCCCTCCCCTCCGGCCCGGCTTTGAGGGAGTGAAAGCCGGGAAGCCCGGGGGTAGGTGGGCCATGGGCGCAGCTCATGGAAGCGGCGGAAAGCCGCTGTCCCTGCTAATAGGAGCCTCATCCACTGTCAGCCGGTCTCACAGGGCCCCCCCGCACCCCACCCCGCTCAGCTCTGTGACGGCCGCTCTCTCTGCAGCTGGGGACGCAGTGGCCCCTTCCCCACACCCTCCCCGTTGACATGGTTTTCTCCCGGCCTGTACCAGCCCTTCCCCTACAGTCTCTTAGACGTGGGCGCCCCCAAGGCTCTGACCCCAACCAGACCCCACCCAGACCCGAAATGTCGACGTGAACGTCTGCACACGTGTGCCTCAGGTGCCTCAAACTCGGCCTAGCCCAGCTCTGAGTTACCTTTGCCCCCTAACCTGCCCCTGGCCAGCAGTCCCACCCTAGGGGATCACAGCCTCTCAGTTGTCGGAGCCGGAACCTCGAGGGCAGGATGCTCAGTGAAATAAGCCAGACACAGAAGGACAGATACTGTGTGATTCCACTCCTAGGAGGTCCCTGGAGGAGCCAGGTCCATAGAGACAGAAAGTAGAGGGTGGGTGCCCGGGGCTGGGGGAGGGGAGGGGAGTGAGTGTGTAACGGGGGCAGAGCCTCGGTTTGGGAAGATGGAAATGTTCTGTAGCTGATGGTGGGGATGGTTGCACGACAATGCGAGTGTGCCTAATACCCCTGAACTGCACACCTTAAAACGGTTAAAATGAGAATTTTTTGTTATGTGTATTTTACCCCAATTAAAAGAAGTGTTTTAAACGACACAATTCTCCTCTCCCAAGCAGGCTCACCCGCGGGCCTCCTCGCCCACCCCAACACCATGTGCACAGGCCGGACACCTGGGTGGGAAGTGTCATCCGTGACCCCCTCGCCACCACCTCCAATCCTTCAACAAAAAATCCTATTGACAGCCTCCTAAGTACGGCTCACGTCTGTCCACTCCTCTCCATGTCCATCCCTGCCCACAACAGACCAAACCACCACCTCAGCCTCCCCTGAATAGCCACGCCCCCATGACGAGTCGGCGCAGACTCACTCTGGCCAGGCCCCATCTGCTGTCCACTGCTGCCTGGGGTTAGGGGGCAGGAATGTGGTGGATGTGCCGGGGACGGTGCCTTGCCCATACGAGAGCCAGCAGCCCTTGCTCCCTGGAGATGCCCAGCCCAGATGTGGCTGGTGCATCACGAATCCCCCCAGGGCCTCCTGCGGCCCCTGGCATAATCGCTCGCGGCAGGGATTCACTCAGCAGAGCTCTGCTTCTCTGTGTAAAGCCAAGGTTATTTGATTGTTGTCTGACTCCCCTATCAGACTCTCTAAGATAAACTCCACACTGAGTTTGTGGTGCTTATTGCTGTTCTCAAGGCCTAACACAGTGTGTGGTACACAGTAGGTGCTCAATAACTGTGCAGAATGGATAAATGAGGGGCCCAGCAGCTCTTGGGTGAGGTGCTTACCTCCCTCCATCGGTGCTCTTCCGTTGCATCCTCTGTCCCCCACGGGACCAAGAGATTCGTGAAGACAGTGATCATGGGATCCACCGGTATACTCGCACAGCAAACACAGTACCCAGCACACAAAAAAGTGCTTAACGCATGTTGAGTGAAGGATTCTACCGGCCTCCCAAGATAGGATCTCAGAGGGAGCCTTGACTCTCCCTTCTCATTCCCCTGCCCCCCCATCAAATTAGCAGCCAAGCTCTGTGCATTCTGTCTCAGTGGATTCTTCAGAATCCGAGCCATCCTTCCATTTGTTAGACTTAGGTCGGGCTGGAGTATAACACCCCAAATAACAGTAACCCAAACAAGTTAAAGTTTCCAAAGCCCCAAGGAAAGCAGTACCGGTAAAATATGGCAGCTGCATGATTTTCAAAGACCTGTGCTCTTGTTGTTGCTCCCCTCTCCTGAACACAAGGCCTCACGGTCCAAAGTGGCTGCTTGAGCTCCAGCCACAACATATGCGTTCCAGCAAGCAGGAAGGAAGGAAGAAAGGGGGCATCCCCTCACTTGAGGACATCACTCATATCCTATTGGTCAGAACATAGTTGCACATCCAGCTACAAGGGAGCCTGGAAATGTTGTCTTTTATTCTAGATGGCAATATGCTCAATAAAAGTGAGAGGGCCTGTTACTAGGGAAGAAGAGAAGGATAGCTCCAGTGGGATGGCCAGCACTCTCCTCCCTGTTCCTCGTCTCCCTCAGCGTCAGGCCCTTGGGTCCTCCTCCCCACCTCTGTAAACACACACCTTCTCCCCTTGCTCAACAGATTCACTTAGATTCCACGGGGCACCCTGCATTCCCTCCATTACCCAGCTCGGCCCCCATCCCCCGGCCTTTTAAGAAACACGAGGCCCTTCCCCACCTCCAGCTGGCCCCTTGCACGCGCTGTTTCCCAGCCAGGAATGTCCTTTCCACCGAGCCAGCCCACACGGCCCCGCTGCTGAGAAGCTCTTTGCAGTCAGCCCCTCCTTTCTCTGTGTTCTCACAACGCGAGTTCATTCCGTGTGCTTTGAGATTTCCTGCACGTCTGCCGCGTGCCAGGCACCGAGGGAGGAAGGCACTGTGTGCACAGCATCAAGGGGTATTTCATCTGCTTGCGGGTCTGTCTCTCAGCTACGCTGAGCTCTGTGGGCCTGGAGGAAATTCCTTCCCTGCCCAATACCCACCTGCCCAGGTGCTGGGCCCCAAGTGGGCAGAAGTCTGGCCGAGCACCCCTCACCAGGGTGGCGAGGGCCCACGCGGGAGAGGCCCAGGGGCATGGTGTGCGGGGGGCAGCGGCCACAGGGTCAGGAACAGGCTGTTCCCCCCACTCGCCCAGAAGAAGGAACGAGGGGCTGAGGCTGAGCCCGTGGGGAGGCGGCTCTTCCTGCGAGGGAACCAGCAGCCGCCACCTCCCCCCCAGAGCCGGAAACGGCACCGGGGCAGCTGGGGCCCGGGGGCCACGGAGCTCAGGAGGGAAGCGGGGCGGGGGGGGGGGGCGTTGCACATTCTGCTGAGGAGTTTGGCCTTCACCCCAGGAGCCGTGGGAACAGGGAAGGGCTGCTGGCAGGGGAATGACGGAGTCGGATTTGCATTTCAGAAGGTGGAAGGATGGCTGGCAGCCGGGAGGGCAGCACAATGGCCCAAGGGCTGGTGAGGAACCCTGTGAATGCCGCCTGTGCCCCCCCACCCAGGGCCCAGCGGAGCCCAGTGAAGCCAGCCCTCCCCTCCACCCACCCAAAGAGGAGAGCACTCAGGCCAGCCCCGGCCCCCGGAGCGGGAGCAGGCTCGGATGGGGAGCACGTTTCCAGCCATCCCTCCTCTGGGGTCCTCAGTGGGGAGGAAGGTGGAGGCGTCCACATAGCAGAGTGCGCCCCCAGAGCTGGGCCTCAGCCTTGGGCAGACGAGGGGGCGAGCCTGCTGGGACCTCCTGCTGCCCCCAAGCCCCACGCCCACGCTGCAGACCCAGCTGGGACGTCTGCGGAGGAAAGGGACCCTGGGCCCACAGGCAGAAGAATCCGGGCTGAGGGTCCAAACCATCCTGGCTGGTGACCTGGGGTGAGCCTGTTAGCCATCTGTAAAAAGGGAGTGACGATGGCCGTGTCTCTGGGTGGCCTGGGTGGGCCTATGCCGGCCAGCGTTGCTCTCTAAGACCACGATGGTGTCTGTTCCGGAAACACGCGTGGAGCGTCTCTTAGGGCCCAGCTGTGATGGGTCGTCACCATGGCTTTGCTTCTGGAAGCCTCTGCCTTGCTTCTCACCTGACTGCCACCCACCCTGCACCTCCGGGAGAGATGGGGCAGAGTGGGGCAGCAGGGGCAGATGTGGGTGCTTTTGCACTTGGTTCTGAGGCCCTGGGAGCCAGGGAGAGGCCAGTAGGAGTATGGCACGGTCAGATTCCTTCCCAGAGACCCAGGTGGAGGGGAGAAGCTCAGGACCAAGGGCACAGCCCTTCCCATCCGAGCTCCTGGTGGCCTGGACGAGGGGCTTCCTTTTCAGAGTCCAGGCAGGGATCGCATCTCTCTGGAGAGGGCGAGGCCTCCGGGTTCCCCAGGAGACGCAACCCTGGCTCACCCTGACTCCCCGGACCCCACCCTGACAGTGAAACAGGCCTCCTCGCGTGCGAAGAACGTCTGTCCAGGCCCGGCTTTGAATCTGGGGACCCAGTGTCCCCCACATGGGAGCCAGTGGCCGGCCTCTAGCAGGCAAGGCAAAGACTTCCCGGCTGTGGGGTAAGTGACTTGAGCTGGTCACTGGGGGACAGGTGACAGTGAAGGAAGGAAGCTGGACTACAGCTGTGAGCACCCCCTTTCCAGCATGACCCTGGGACCACCGGGCAGGGAGGTAGGACTGTCCTCCTTTTGCAGACGCGGAGACCGAGGCTTGGAAAGCTGCCCGGTGGAAGGGTCTCCGCTCTTGGAGGGGAAACAATGTCACCAGGCAGCCCAAACCTGGGAGCAGCTGGCGGGGGTGGGGGTGGGGGGGCTCCGGAGAGGGAAGTGTGCGTCTGTCCCTCCCACAGCCCCAGGCATGGGGTGGGATGGGGGGACTGCAATTCCTCCTGGCTCTGCTGGCCCACTTCCAAAGTCCTGGAAAGGCGTCCCCTCTCCCCAAGCACAGGAGCACTACAATGCTTGGTCTACCCTTCCCAGCTAGCCTTGGTCACCGGCACGGACCCCAGCCCACGGAGGGCCAGAGACCCACTGCTCCTGGAGATGGAGCGGAGTTTCGTGAGACTGCCAGGAGGAGCCCATACGCACCTCAGTCTCCAGGACCCTCCTCTCCCCGCTGCCCACACCCAGCCCCCTTCCCCGAGCCCACCAGGGTGGAAGGGAACTTACTGGCTGACCAGAGAACATCCCCGAGAGCACCACAGCTTGAAGAAACCTCTCCCCATTTGGGAAGTCCACTGAATCAAGATGGTCACAGCCACGGCCCTGTGTCCACACCCCGCTCTGTCCTGCCTCGTTCTGTCCTGACTGCCCCTTATCCCTGGGCTTGGCTGCGACCGGCTTTGGCCGAGACGGAGCATTATTAAAGGGGACACAAGCCTCTGGCTTGCCCTCTCTGGCCTCCCTGAGATGCCGGCTAAAGAAGCCCGAGGTAGCTGGCTGGAGCCACGTGGTCCGTTGAGTCAGCACCAACCACCAGCCACGAATGAGGCCGGCTGAGACCACCCAGCCCCAGTGAAGCTGCCACATGGCTGCAGGTGCACGTGTGACTCTGGGTGACAGAATGAGAACCACCCAGCTGGGCCCAAGCTGCCGACCCCCAGGGCTGCCAACAAACACAGCGGTGGTTGCTCGAAACCACCAGGGTTTGAGGCGGCTCGTTCTGCAGCAGTAGGTGACCAACACATCAGCCTTTTACAAGCGCATCGCATCGCTCAGCGGGTTGCACTGCGGAGAGAGTTAAACCAGAAACAAGAAAAGACAGGGCTTTCCGTCTCGCCTCTGCGCCCAATTCTCTGAGCCTCTGTTTCCTTCTCTTAAAACGGGGACTGCGGTCGTCCGCCTCGCGCAAGAATTAAGTGAGACTCTGGGCACGAAAGGTGTTTGTGCAAATGTCGGTGTGCACGCACAGTCACCCTCTCCCCTCGAGTAAGACGGCCTCCTGACTCTCTTCACGAGTCAAGGCTGTGGGTTGGAGCCTGAGCCTCCCCTGCTGTAAGATGGGGAAGCCGGGCTTGGCGAGCACGGAGGCCCCTGAGGGCGACATAGGTCCCCACAGGGCGCATGGTTGGTGGCAAAACCTGAGATGAGCCCAGGTCCCACAGCTTGGCACAATGCTCATCACAGATGCCAGGTTGGGCGGAGCGGGTGGGCAGGGATGAGGGACCCACCCGGGGAGGGTGTCTCTGCGACTCCTTTTCATCCAGTGCCAGTCTCCCTTCATGTAACTTTGGGGCTACCTCCTCTGGGGTGCTGCTTGGGATCTGCCTTGGGCTTGGGACGCAAGGACCAGCCTTGTCAGTACTGAGTGTGAAGTAAGAGTAAGGAGGCTCTGAGAGAGACCACGGGTGCGTGCTGGTACTCGGCACAGCATCCTTGGCAGGTCAGAGGCCATCCCTGCTGATTTCCTGGTTCCCGGGGTTGGGGGGGGCGCTCTCTGGGTAAGCGAGGCAGCTGGATAGGTGATGCTAGGCAAGCCAGGGGTGTGCACGCCATTCTGGCTGGGTCTGTTGGGCTGGCTCCCGTGGCCTGCTCAGAGACCACACTGGCTGGCATCTCTCCCAGCCTCCAGAGCCACAGGGCAATTCCACCACGGCCAGCTTGAAAGCAGCGCTTCTGTGGCTTTTCTGCGGCCAGGTGTCTGTGGGGACCGGGCGCTAGGCTGGCTGTGCGTCTCAGCGGGAGCTGGGGAAAGCCGGCATCCGGCTCTCCCTTTTCCCTGCCGGTTCTCACGAGCTCTATCTCCATGGAAAATGTGAATCTTGCTGGCCAGGGTCCAAATGCAGGGGGTTCCATTGTTCTGCCTTCCGCCCCAGGGTCTGGCACCCATCCCCAGCCTGGCCTTTCTCCCAGCGCCTACAGGTCTTGGGACAAACCATTCAAGAGCCTCAACCCAGCCACCTTCCTGGCCTGGAGAACAGACCCTGGGGAGGTCCTGGCCTGGCTTGCCTCCTCCTTTGTTCCAGATGCTTCTACCAGATGCTTCCAAGCAGCTCAGTCCTCAGTGCTCTCTCCTTGCAGACTTTTTCATCCCTGTCCTTCACTCACAGACTCTACTTCACAGGAGGGAAGGGAGGGAGGGAGGGAGGGAGGGAGGGAGGGAAGAAGAAGGAAGGTGGTCAGGGAGATACTGAGTGAGGCCCTTGCACATGTAATCATTTGTACCTGTGACAAAATGTGCATAACCATTTCAACGTGTACAATTCAGTGGCATTAACTTTGTTCACAGTGCTGTGCAACCTTCACCACGTATTTCCAAAACTTTTCATCCCCCCGAAAAGAAGCCCCTCACCCATTAAGCAGTCCCTCCCCACTCCCCTCTCCCAGCGCCTGGCAATAACTCATCCATTTTCTGTCTCTATGGATCTGCCTGTTCCGGATATTTCGATGGAATCATACAGTTTGTGGGGTTTCGTGTCTGGCTTCTTTCACTGAGCGCAGTGTTTTCAAGGTTCATCCATGTTGTACCAGGTGTCAGTGCTCCATTGCTTTCTATGGCTGAATAATATTCTACCGAGTGACGGTGCTGCGTTCTGTCGATCCGTTCACCAGCTGATGGACATTTGGGTTAGTGCTGTGGTGTCATGTCACTTTACATACGCTCACGTTGCTATGATCTAAGCAGGACTCTACCCATTTTAGCCATGAAAAGGCTGGGGCTCAGAGGCCCTGTGACTTGGAGTAGGAGGTAGTTAATTTAAAAAGAAAAGAAAGGAAAAGACCTGGGCTTTGGAGCTGAGAAGACCTGGGTGAGAGCAAGAAAAGAACAGTGTCCAAAGATGGTGCACCCCGGGAGCGGGTCATATGGCTTTCCACACACAGCCTGGGCCGCGTGACCTCCCCAGGAGGTGGGACTATTTTTAGTTCCATTTCAAATAAAGGAAACCAAGGTCCATCTGCCTGCTGCTTGAATGTGTCCATTGGGGGCAAGTTTCTTCACTTCTGAGCCTCGAAAACCCCCTCACCACCCGCTCTGTGATGTGGGAACCTGGCTGAGGCCGGAGGAGATCGTGGGTGTGGGCACTGAGGGTGGCTCAGCTGGGCCTTCCTGCCCGCACAGGCCTGGCCCTGCTGGGCCTTCTGGGCTCCCCGGCTCCAGGTCCCCGTGGTGGAGGCGACGGGAGGCTGTGGCTCCTTATCGCTGCCTGGGCTGCTTCCTTAGCTGGGGGAAGGTTAGCCGTTTCTCCATCGGCCGCCTCCCCGAGTCACACTGCAAGGTCATTGAAGGCATGTCCCTTGGCGTGCTGGTCAGTGGCCAGCACTGCAGACCAAGCCCTCTCCGACTTCTCCGGCCACTGGAGCCCTATTTCAGGTCATGTAGTCTGCGGGCAACAGCATGAGGCTGAGTCCTGGTTCCCTGACTGGGTGGTGATTCTTGTACCACCTGAGCAAGAGTGGGACCCGGGCTTCAGCTGCCCCATCTGTAGAGTGGGGCTAAAGTCAGTTTCCAGCTGCAGGGGACCCAGGACAGGCAGGAAGAACCACTGCAGCTCCAGCCAGTGAGTGCCAGGCAAAAGAAGGGTGGCGTGGGATGGCGGCAGGCCTTCCTTGTGCCCTACCCCTGCCACCTGGCATTCTCTAACCCTCGACCTCCTGGGTGCCTGGCCGCAGGAACCCCGTTTTGCAGATCAAGGACAGGAGTAGAGATGCAGAGATCGCACCGCTGCAAGCGTCAGACCCCAGGGCCCCTGGATCCTATTTACCCACAGGAAAGCACAATTCTCCAGGGGCTTTTCGGTTCCACGGGGATTTTCTCACCAACACTGGACTTCAAGCAGCAGTAGGTTTCAGGCTCAGGCTCCACCAGTAGAGGCTTTGGCGGTGCTTTTCCAAAACTGCATGTTGTGGGTCCCTCCTTTTCTCCACCCTGGACCTCCTTTATCATTCTTTCTCCATGGATCCCTGTGGGAAAATGTCTCACCCACCAAACACGTTGCAAATATTAATCAGTGACAAGCTCCTTTGCCATTTTGTGCAATCAGAGACACAGAATGCCTGCCAACCGGAAGCTCTGAACAGCCTGATGTATGAGTTTCCTGTGGCTGCTATAACAGGACTACACACTGGGCAGCTTAATCAAGAGAAGTGTCTTGTCTCTCAATTCTGGAGGCTGAAGTCTGAGATCAAGGTGTCAGCAGTGTTGGTTCCTTCTGAAGCTGTGAGGGAGGATCTGCTCCAGGCCTCTTTCCCAGCTCCTGGTGGCAGATCCTTGGGGTTCCTTGGCTTCTTGACACATCACCCCCATCTCTGCCTCTGCCTTCATATGGTGCTTTCTTCGTGTCTCTGTATCTCTGCAACGCATGTTCAAATGTCTCTCTTATAAGGACGCCGTCATGGGATTAGGGCCCTCCATAATCTCCTATGACTTCAACGTACCTTGATCACATCTGCGATGACCCTATTTCCAAATAAGATCGCAGACAGAGGCACCAAGAGTTGGGACTTGTACATATTTTCTGTGGGGACATAATTCAACCCCGTACACCCAAGTTACCATTTCATATAATGTTTGGGTCTGGTTTTCTGGCCCTACCAGAGGGAAACGCACAATTTGGTGAAGCCTCTTGGAACGTGGAAAGGAGCTCAGGGCTGTTAGTCCCCAACCGGGTGGTGTCTGTGACTCGTCAGAGAGTGGAAACCATAGCATTGCCAAGGGCTCTTTTCCCACCTGTCCCATGCTTGCCTGTCTGCAGGAGGCCCATTGGGGCTTCCCAGACTTATCACAGGAAAACGGGAAAGTCAGGGAAGTCAGGTGAGCAGACAGACGGGCCTCTTGGGAAGCCACTGCCCAGAGCTGTCCCTGCCTGCAACAACCCAGCCCGGCCACAGAGCTGGCTGAGCCCAAGCATGGCAGACGGCAGAGCCCCGGGTGTGGAGACCTGTTTCTCAGAATGCAGGAGGTCCAGAAATAATGCCCCCAGGTGGTGACGAGCCACAGCCAAGAGGATGCACCCATTGCCCCTGGGGTACACAGAGAGGGGTGTGCTGGGCCAAGCACCTAGAGCGTTTCCAGCCTCCTCTGTCTGTTCATGGGGTCCCCATCTCAGTAACACGCATGAAGACGCCCCATTAGGAAGTGTGGCTGTGTGGCTTCCAGGTCCATACTCAGCCCTCCCTGGCAGCTGCCTGAATTTCTAGGCTCAAGGAGGCCAGGACAGGGCACTGCCTTTCTTCTAGGTCTTGATATAAGACCCAACCTTCCCCAAAGGGAAGCCCCGTTAGGAACTGAGTTTACGCCCACCCCTCACCCCGGCCACTTACTGGGACTGGGTCACACTCTGATGCTCTGAGCATTTTAATGTCATTGTATTCCCTATTTACAGACGAGGACATTGATGCACAGAGAGGTTAAGTGACTTGCCCAAGATCACACAGCTCTAGGTCACCAAGCCAGGCTTTGCCTCCAAATCATCCGTATTTTACAGACAGGCCACTGGGTCCCTTGCCCGGTCTGCGTGTGAGCCACGGCTGCTTGCTGAGGAGCCAGCCCAGCCCCTCCAGGCAGTCCCTTCAGAAGCTCAGTGAACGTGCAATGGTCCAACCAACGAGCGAGCGCCCGGGTGAAGCGCAGCTCCACGTGCAGCGGACGGAGAGCCCGCTGCCGGGATTGCGGGTCCTCAACGACTTCCCCGCCAGGCGCCCCTCGGCCTGGGGAAGG
>NW_021703769.1:84232687-84233015 GCF_005190385.1 Monodon monoceros
GGGTCCTCAACGACTTCCCCGCCAGGCGCCCCTCGGCCTGGGGAAGGGGCCCTAGTGGGCGGAGCCTCGTCCAGCGTGCCAATGGCAGGGCGGGAGCAGGGAGGGGCGGGGCGCCCGGGCGGGGGGTGCGGGAGGCGGGGCCGGCGGGCGACCGGCCAATGGCGGCGCGGGGGCCGGGCGGCGGGCGGCGGGGGGGCAACCACCCCCCGCCCGGGCGCGCCGCGCCTCGCTGCTCGTGCCCTGCCATTGGCGCGCGGTGCGAGGCTCCGGCGACTTGGGCGCCTTCCCCAGGCCGAGGGGCGCCTGGCGGGGAAGTCGTTGAGGACCC
>NW_021703769.1:84233415-84239451 GCF_005190385.1 Monodon monoceros
CCGACCGGAGCCGAGCGCAGCCGAGCCGGGCCGAGCCGGGCCGAGCCGGGCCGAGCCGGGCCGGGCCGGACCCAGGAGCGCGCGGGCGATGCGGGAGGCCAGGCCGGGGTCGGCGGGCCCCTGATCCCTGCGCCCCAGGCCAGCCAGGGAGCCCCGCGGCGGCCGCGCGCTCTAGCCGCCGGCCCGCCATGGCCGGGGTCAGCTACGCGGCGCCCTGGTGGGTGAGCCTCCTGCACCGGCTGCCCCACTTCAACCTGCACTGGGAGACCACCAGCAGCCAGTTCCGGCCCGAGGACACCGACTACCAGCAGGTGACGCGGGCCCCCTGGGTCGGGGGTCAGATCTCGGGTCACGGCCCCCCTCCCTGCGGGTCACGATCCCCCTTCCCAGGGTCACGGCTCCCTCTTTCTGCAAGGTCTAAAGACTCCCTATCCCCCACCGACGGTCACGGCCTCCTCCTCCTCCGTGGGTCCTGAGCCCCACTCCCCGAGGGTCATGGTCCCCTCCTCCTTGAGGGTCTAAAGGCTCCCCACCCTCCATGGAGGATTATGGCCCACTCCTTCTCGTGGGTCATAGCACCCGTTCTTCTGGAGAGCCTCCTCCTGGGTCACAGGTCTCCCCTGCTTGAGAGTCTAAGGACCACCCCCCCCAATTCCCCATGGAGGGTCCACAGCCCTGCAGATTCTAGCCTTCTCTTCTGGAGCCACTAAGAGCCTCCTTTCTGGGGTTGGGAGGAGCTGCCTCCTTGCCCTCCACGGAGACCCCTCTGCCAGCTGTCAGTGCCTGCTAAGGCTCCTGACCAGGGGCGGCCTGGGGGTGTTGCCAGGCAGAGCTCCCTACCCAGAGGACCCAGGGCCCTGAGACCACAGCCGATGCCTGAGAACACTGGGTGAAGCCAGGTGGGGATTCCTTACCCCTCACCCCCAGCTGGGGAATCCCACTCACTGCCAAGCTTTTGGTGGGTGAGTGGTCTGGGTAGATGCCAGCCCTCCCTGGCTGGTAATGACCCCGTGCTGGGCGGCCAAGCTGTGGGATGTACACACAGTGCCTGCCCAGAGACCCGGCTGCCTGTAGCCCTGAGGGAGGGAGGCCTGGCCACAGGGACGCCAGATTGGCCTCAGTCTGGAAGGCTGGAAAAGGGGCTGCGCCTGGGCAGAGCTGGGGAGTGGCACAGACCCTTCGCAGCCCTCTCCCCGAGTAACCAGGCTGTACCAGTGGAGCCCTAGGTCTGGGGTCATGCCAAGCCCAAGAGCCACCCCTGCCACTGAGCCACTGCTGTTTGAGTGCAGGGCAGGGCACCTGGCTGTGGACATTTCCTTCCTGCCTGGGGATCCGGATTCCACACACCCAGTGACTGGGGTGCCTGGTCACCCAGAACACCTCTGAGTTCCTCTTTGGTGATGAATGCAGAGCCCCAGGGTGGGGTGGGAACGACTTTGCTCGTAAGATGGCCTGGGAGTCCGATATCCGTGGACCGTGTCACCCCTCTCCAGTTCAGAGCTCTTTCCTCTTTGGTCTCCCTTGTCCAGAGGTGGAGAACCGGAAGCACCCCAGTTCTGCAGGGGAGCCTGCCGCCCCAGCCTCAGTGCTCACGTGGTGCCCGGTCCCCCAGCCCTGCTGATCTGTCTCTAAGCAGACTAGAAAGGGGGCTAGGGATTGGCCCATGCACACCCAGGGACGGTAGGATTCTTATAAAACCGGACACCCGTGTTCTAGAAGCCCAGCCCTGGGGGGCTGACCAGTGTGAGGGCAACACCACTCCTCCGTGCACTCCACGAACTTCACCTGGGGTGGCTCTGCCACACCTGTCCCCGGGACTCTGCTTCCACAGAACAGGACAATGTACTTTACTTTAGCAAGTTCTCTGCCACTTGTCAGTTCTGAAGCTCCAGGGGTGCCCGGGGTGTCTGTGACCCACGTGGGGCTTTCCTGGTGGCCCGTGGGCTGCCACCTGCCCATGCTGCCCACCACGGTTGAACTGGCTACCATCCCTCCTGCCCTCCGAGGCGCCCGGACATGTGGTGGGAAGTGAGCGAGGGGCTGATGCCTGCAGCCCGTGGAGGCGTCAGGAGTGGTGGCCAGGCCCCTCTCCGCTCAGCCCAGCCTCCCGCAGGGCCCTTTGCTCCTGAGAGGGCCCTGGTTTCTGCCGCGGGGGAGGCTCTGACTCACTCTCTCCTCCTCTCCCCGCGGAGCAGAATTAGCTGCTGAATAATTCACGGTGTGGAAAGCAGCCTGGCTCCGTCCCCCGCCACCTCGCTGCTGGCTCGGGGCTGTGGAGCTAGCTGGACCTGGGAGGACCTGGGAGTCGTCCTGCCCCTACCCTCCTGTGCTGGTGCTTTCGGGCAAGCACTTGACCTCTCTGAGCCTTCACTGCCTCATTCCTGAATCTGGGCCGGTGCGCCGTCTTTGCAGGGCGGGTAGGGAAGTGAGGGCCCCGTGCTCCTGCTCTGTGTTGGGTGTGCAGCCTAAAGAGCTCCCTTTCTGGGTGGATGGGCGATGGTTTGGCGTGGGCCCTGGCCTAGGGCCTCTTCCTGCCTCCCCTGGGGGAGCATTCCTAGCTGTGGGGGCATGGCCGCCCTCATCCCGCTGGTGGGTGGTGGACCCCGTATGCTCCTGACTTGGGGCACCCCTCTTGGCCTGGGAGCCTGTCTGTGTCTGGCACCCACCTGGGTTGCAGGAGCCTGGCAGTCTTCTCCCCACATGTGGGCTGGGCCCAGCCGGCGAGGGGCTTCTGCTTCCCAGGCCGCCCAGAGGAAGCAGGGGCCCTGATGCAGGAGTAGAGGGGTGGTATGGCCTGGGGAGACCAGCTGTTAACCTTCGCTCTTTCCTGCCCACACCATCCACCGCTGGGAGCCCGGTGAAACCCACTGGAAACCCCATGGGCCAGACCCTGTTTGGGGGTGCTGTTTGGAGCTATCGCTAGCCTTTTCTCACACAAATCTGGAAGATGAGGGCAGTCGTCTCCATTGTACAGATTAGCAAACTGAGGCTTAAAGAGGAGATTGGCTGAGAATCACATAGGGAGTGGGTGGTAGGGCCGGAATCCTGCTTCAGGCCCCTTGCCCCTGCCCCACTAGGAGCCAGAGTCAGCCTTGGGGGACAGGGGCTTCCTGAGTCCCCGATGGCTGGCCCCCTGCAGGGGATGTCACTGAGGGATTAGGTGCTGAGGGAGGCTGTTCTGCAGGCTCTCAGAGCCCTGGCTGGCCCTGTGCTAGGGACTTGGAGCCTCTGCAAGAGCAGGGATCGGGTTTTGCATCCTAAAGGCTTGTGATTTCTCTTGGCCCCGTATTCCTGAGGCCTCCACCCTGGAGAGGAGGGGCTCCCTGGCCACGACTTCTGTCTCTTGGGGGCCCATGCTGTTCGCTGAACGGACAGACTGCAGGAGGGTGCTGCTGCGCGTTCTGTGGGGCCTGACGGGATGTGCGGGCTGGCAGGTGCTGGAAGGGGCAGAAGGCTTCTGGGGTCTGCTGTGTGCCGCCCCACCCCCGCACCTGCCTGCTTGGCTGCCGGCCTGGCTCCCCTGGGACTGGGCTATTCCCAGCACGCCAGGAGCTCCCCAAGCCTGGGGCAGCTGATGGGCGGGATGCTCGTTTTACAGGGGAGGGGTCGCAGGCCCAGAACAGGGAGGAGACTCCCTGGTGGTTGCGTAGCCTGTGACCTGATGTGGCTTGAGGCCAGTCTGTCCTCCGTGGTGAAGGTCAGGGCTGTCATGGCTGCAGGCGGCGGGTGGGGGGAGAGTCTCAGAGCCCTCTCTGCAGACCGGCGTGCGGGTGCCTGGCTGCGGGGTGCCCAGCCTGGGCTCGAGTTCTGTAGCTTCCCGCCTGTGTGACCTTGGGTGGGTCCATCCACCTCTCTGGGCTTCACCTTGGGGATCTGCCCCCTTAACTCCTACCAGCCCTTCCCGACTCCCCACTCCCAAGCCTCCCACACCCCTGGTGTCCTGAGGCCGAGGTCACACTCACTGTCTGCCCTCAGTCCCTCTCGTTGTCACTCACTGTCTCCCCCAGTTAAGGGGAGACTGGAAGCTGTGAGCTGGAGGACAGTACAGGCTGGTGTGGTGGTGCTGCGATCGGGTCAGGACTAGGCCTGCGGAAGTCCAACAGTCAGGGAAGGCTTCCTGTAGGAGGCGCTACCTTGCCTGCCATGGAGGCGGTGAGCCAGGCTCTGAACGACCAGAAGGCGAGGACCTGCCTGGAGCTTGGCGTGCAGTGGGCATAGCAGCTCACCTTCCACGTCGGCCCAGTGTGTGGGGCCCTGAGTGCTTTGAATGTTCCCATCGAGACCCTAAAGATAAGACCGAGGTGGCTGTGCAGAGACCTTGGGGAAGAGAGTTCTAGGCGTTGGGAACAGCCCGTGCAAAGGCCCTGAGGCAGAGAGAAGCCTGGGCCTCAGCCCAAGATGAGGGAGTCCCTCTGATCTGAACATGCTGCCTCAGAGCTGGTGAGGGCTCTGTGCCCGGGGTTGTGTGAGGCCAGCCTGGAAGGCCACTTAGGCAGGACCCACAGGAGCCAGTAGTCTCCTAGCAGAGACCACAGCACCCTGGTTTAATGCTGTGACTCAAGCAGGGTCAGCGTGTGCCTGTGAATGAGACTGGCTCCGTTGGCACCATCTCCACAATCGGGAGGAAATTCACTCTGGTTAAAAACAGCATTTATCGCCTCTCTTCTTGTTTATGAAAGTAAGACACATTCATGGAACACTTGGAAAATAGGAAAGAGTGTGGAGACAGGAAAAAAAAGTCCCTCTAGCTGGAGTCCGTCCATGCGCTTATACCTGGGGAGGGGTGCCACCTAAGACTAGAATTTGTCACCGGCTTTTAAACATCATGTCTTTTGGACCATGTCCTTGGTCCATGGTTCTTGGTGCTTGCCCAGCATCCCACGACACCAGGATTCTGAGGCTGCAAGTGACAGAAACGTGCCAAACGTAACAGAGCACACCGAGGGGCTGCGTGGAAGCTTCTAGAGCACGCCCTGCGTGGACAGCAGCTGTGAGGGTGCAGGGCCTATGCATTGGTGGGGGGGGGGCAGGGAAGCCCCTGCTAGGCGAAATCAACTTTGTTTCGCTCTTAGCCAGTGCCCCGGCGCTGGGGAGAACCGACTGTCACGTGGCCCTTTGGCTGGGAGGTGAGGCTGCTGGCTGCCTCTGCCACCAGGTCTACACCTGCTGAGAGGTAGGTGTTGGGGCCAGACTCTTGCCTGGCGCTGGTGTGGGCTCTGCGCCGCCAGGCCCCATCTTTGGGCCTTTCTGGGGCTCCTGGTTTTCTCGGGTCTGAAGATGTGGTGACCAGCTCTGTCCCCAGCACTGCACTGCCCTGCCTGGGGGACAGAACAGCTGGGAGGGCGCCTGTTTTGGCTCTGACCAGGGGCTCTTGGTCAGGCTCTGGGCTGGGTGCTCTGTGTCTCTGACCCCCAAGTTACAGCTGCTCTACCGAAGAGGCTCATGGCGTTCGTTTAGTAAGCTGTTTGTTTCTGGGAAGCCAAACAGTAACACTACAGAAGTGAAACTGAGGCCCCTGGCCAGCCAGCATCAGTGGGCTGGGAGACACGGACAGGCTCCAGCTCCAGCCCAGCGCTGCCCTGCCTGCGGCCACAGCCCCTGTGCGCTTTCCGAGTCTGGTCCCCCCAGCAGGAGCTAGTCCAGGAAGGCTCAGAGGGTGTTGGGACCAGACCCCCACTGGCCAAGGCAGCTCTGCTGAGTCCTTGGCTGGAGAGGAAGAGCCGAATCTGCAGCCCAGGGACTGGATCACAGAGAGAGAAAGTGCCCCACGTGGCCCCCGAGGAACTGGGGCACGTGACAGAGGGCGGGTGCAGCAGGACCCAGGAGCGCCTGGCTGTGCCCATTGCTGCCTCCTTGGATCTGCGGGGAGTCCACCCTAAGCCCTGTGCTGGGCCGGGACACACACATGGCCCCCAGGCGGCTCTCAGGGGCTTCCCAGGATCTTGGGGAGGGTGAGGACCCAGACCCACGGTCGGGTTGCTGCACGGCACAGAGCAGGGAGCCACCCGCTGGCGAGGCTCTCACGGCACACACCAG
>NW_021703769.1:84239461-84369823 GCF_005190385.1 Monodon monoceros
GCTCTCACGGCACACACCAGGCCCTGTCGCCCAGAGCAGGGAGCCACACGCTGCCAGAGGTGGGAGGTACTTTGCAGAGGACAACTGTGGCTAAGGTCCCAGGCCTGCCCGGGGGTCCCTGCTGCAGAGGGGATGCAGATGCCCCAGAATTGGGTCTGCGCCTGCCCTGCTGGACTCCCGAGGGGCCCATGCACCGCTGACATCTGCCGAGGCAGCGGGTGCCCTTCGTGCCATGGACGGGGCTGTTGGAGGCTGCAGTGGGCCTCCAGGCCTCCAGTCCAGTGTCAGGGGCAGGACAGGGCCTGCGCCTGGTGCCAGCTGGCCCTGAGGCTGCTCGGGTTCTTGTCCAAAGTCGGGGCAGGCGCCCGGTGTGCCCTCAGGGAGCAGGGCCAGGGGAGGGTTGAGTGACTTCCTGGGCTGGGCCTGGTGGATTTGAGGGGTGCCAGGGTCTGCACGTGGGCTGGGCAGGCTTCCGGGGGGGCGCTGCCTCCCTCCACACTGCCCCCCACTCAGGGCCTGGGCTCTTCATGTGCCGCTGGGCTCGTGCACACACGCAGGTTGCAGCCCCCGCTTGGTGCGCTCCTCCCCCTCCTGGGAGGTGGCTGGCTGAGGCTGGGTCCCCTCAGAGGGGCAGGTGGGCTCTGAACGGTAGGTGTGCCAAGGGTGCTTGGTTTTGTCCGCAGCACCCTCTAGGGCCAGGCGTGTCCTGTGTTGGCTGAGGGCATGGGGTGAGGCCGGGCTGCCCAAAGCCTGAGTGGCCCCTTGCTTCTGCCTCTGAGAAGAGCGCCAGGTGCGGTGCCACTCTGCCCGGCTCCCCCGCTCCCCTGCCCTGGCCCCGTGCGCCCTGGGCTGGGTTCCTGACCGTTGTGAGGGGCCCTCCAGACTGCTGACCCCCGAGTCGGGTTGGGCTGTGCCCCAGGGTGGAGACGAGCCCTGGGCTGGGCTCTGGCCTGGACGATGATGTGACCGCCCGTCTGGTAGCTCCTGGCTACACCTGAGGCCTGTCGCGTGCGCCCCCAGGAGTGGAGAGGCGCTTGCAGACAGGCTGGTGAAGAGCAGAGGAGTTTTCTGGGTGTCATGCTGGGAGACGTGTTAGGGCATCGGACCGAAATAGACACGCTCGCGGCTTCGAGGGCCGTGCCAGCGCCGTGTTCTCTGGTGTCTTCCCTCCGCCAGCAGGCGGGGCGTGGGCAGTGGGAGAGCGGGGCCTCGGTGTCCTTCCACGTGGCCCACAGGCCTGGAGGGCAGCAGGAGTGCCGAGCCTGGGGGATGACCGACCAGAGCTTCTCTCTGGGGCTTCACCCAAGTCCCGCCTCGCTGGGCCTGTGTCCCGGTGATTCCTGGCGGGGCAGGGCGGTGTGTGCCCGTGAGGATGGAGGTGCAGCTGGAGTGTGTCTGTGAAGCCTGGTGGCCTGGACCTAGGACCTCAGGGTGAGGGGACTTGGCCAGAGAGCTGGACCCCTCCCGGGCTGCTGCATGCTGGCCACTGGCTGTGCTTTCTCCAGGCATGGCCACGAGCTCACCATCATGGAATTTGTGAAACCCAAGCCTGGCTCGGTGGAAGATCTGTTTTTAATTTCTGGCCGGCATCTGGGAGCCACAGCCAAGTGTGTTCGGGCTGGGGAGCAGCGGGCTGCACACCCGGCTCAGCTCCACGGCCCTCAGCACCCAGCCAGCCTGGCCCAGGGGGTGAGGGGGCCTCTTCTGGAACTTTCCTCAGGAGGCCTGTGCTGGCCCACACCCTGTCTCCATTACTCAAGTGTGGGGGCCCTGGGTGTCCCTGCTGGCCCCAGGCCCCTGGCCTGGAGGATGGGTGTCACCCCTGCCCTGGAGGATGGGTGTCACCCCTGCCCTGGAGGATGGGTGCCACCCCTGGCCTGGGGGAATGGGTGTCACCCCTGGCCTAGAGGATGGGTGCCACCCCTGGCCTGGAGGGTGGGTGCCACCCCTGGCCTGGGGGGTGGGTGCCACCCCTGGCCTGGGGGGTGGGTGCCACCCCTGGCCTGGGGGATGGGTGCCACCCCTGCCCTGGGTGGTCTGGGGACCAACAAGGCCGTGTGTGTAGCTTGGCTACTGTGGGTGCTGAGGCAGAGGGCCAGCGCTAGGGGAGGGGGCAGTGCCATGTGGGGTGCGTCCTTCCCAGTGGGAGACCCCAGACGTAGGAGCTGTGGCAGCAGCTCAGCCTGGTGCCCCTCCCCTTTCCTCTCCCAGGCCCAGGGCTCCAGCCAGGACATCTCTGGGTTCCTAGAGGGTACCTTGGGGTGTGGGACGCTGCCAGCCTCCTGGACGCCCTGACCTGGTCTCTTCCTCTGGAGAAGGGCATTTGGCAGCCCCAGGGCTGAGGTGGACAAGCCCCAGAGGCACTGGAGGGGTCTATGGCTCCCCCTTCCCACTCCATCCCTATCTACTGGAGCCACCACTCCGCTGCCTTGGTCACAGCTGCCAGGGCCTCCCAGGACGCAGGTCTGCAGCCTGGACCTGGTGCTGGGCCCTCACTCACACTGTCCCTCTCTGGGAGTGCTCACCCCACACCTCACCGTGCCCTGCTGGCACCCGCTGACCCTGTAATGGCAGTTTAGGGCACCCCCGGAAGCTCCTGCACCCCTCCCCCGATCTCCCTGGTTCCCACAGTTTGTGCTTCCAGGCCTGCACTGCTGGGGTCTTGGGAGATGCCAGCCCACCAGGAGCTGTGTCTGCGGGTCCCATGCCCCCGTCCCCAGGGCCAGGCCTGGCGCTGAGTATGGACACCTTGTGTGTAGTGGTCCTCGGTCGGGCCAGCTCCGGAGGCCCTGTGCGTGGTGAGGCCGGTGTGACCGACATGAGGACATGGGAGTGCGGGCCGGTGAGGTCCCAGGTCCCTGGTGGAATTTGGACTTGCCTCCTCTTTGGAGCTTGCTGTTTACCAGCTGGCCAGGCCACCTCCCCCGGAGAGTTGGTACAGGGGGAGGGGGTCAGCCCTTCTCCGGGGGCTCCCGCTCTGGCAGGCACACAGCCCTCCCAAGTCCCTCCCATCCGCCCGGCAGCGGAGGGACCTCAGGCTGCGGTCACGCCCCCGGGCTGGGATCCCGGCCCCACCCCACTAGCACATGACCTGAAGGAAGAGCCCGATCTCCCGGAACCTACCCAAGTCACCCCTGGACTGCTGGTCCCAAGTCTCCCTGCCAGCGCCAGCGCCTGGGTGCACGTGATTTCCCACAAGGAGGCCCCGCCACTGGGACGGCAGGGTGGCGGGGAAGCGGCCTCTGGCGCTGTGCTTGGGGCAGCCATGGGCCCACACTTCCCATCAGAACCTCCGTGAGGGTCTCCCAGTGGGGCGGTGTCTCCCCAGCCTGGCCGCGGGCTTTGGTGGCCTGCAGAGGGGCTGAGTGGACAGGCCAGCTCTCGGGGTCAGTTGCTGATGGCACGGCAGCGGCTCTGCCGGCAGGGGTGCGTGTTCAGCAGGCAGTGTGTCCATGCTTCTGATGTGCTCCCCGCGTGTGGCGTGCTCCCTCGCAGGCTTCCGTGCCACGTGCTGCCAGGACGCCTAGCTGAGCTGCCTGTGCAGGTGACACGTGGAGGTGCTGCCCCAGGGTCACGCGTGGCCCTGCCGGCCTGGTGGCCTGGGGCCTCCTGGTGCAGCCCGAGCCGGCGCTGTGTGGTGCGCATACCCGTGCGCTGACAGCCCACACCTGGGCTGTGCCGAAGGAGCAGAGCGGGTACGGGGTGGGGGCCGCAGCAGGTCGTGGTGGGGACAGGCCTCCAGCCTTGTGCGCTCTCACGCTGTGGCCTCCCGGCTGCGATGGGGCTCAGCCTCTGCTGCACGGGCTTTTATTAGTAAGATTTGGTGACACACCATGGCCCTCCCCTTACAGGGCCGGCTGGATAGCCCCCTTGTAGCTGGACTGCCAGCAAGTCTGAGGCTGAGCTGGGGATCCGCCCACCCTGTTGGGACCACCCACCTGCACAGGGAGCCCGCTGAGGCTCACACAGAGACCACCTCTGCCCTCGGGCCCCTGTCCCTTGTCCCCTCGCCGGCGCTGGGAGGACCCGCTGGAGGCCAGGGACTTGTCAGGTCCCCTGATAGGCCTCAGATTTGGGCCTGGGTCTGAAATGGGACGGAGTGAGGCTTCAGACCCTGAGCTCTGGCTCATCAGGTGTTTCCAGAGCCGGTGGGGACTTTGGGGGCCTTAGGGCCTGGGGGGAGCGCCTGGACACAGGGCCGGGCAGGGGCCTCCTTGGTGGATACATTCCACGGCCGGGGCTGCAGGGCCTTGGGACCGGTGGGGTGGGCTGGGGCTGAGAAACAGCAGCTGTAGGGCCGGGAGGAGTGGGTGGACGGGCCCCCAGCCCCGTGCACGTGTGTCCGCGCCAAGTCCTCACAGCGCAGTGCTTGAGGCGCGCTCAGGTGGCGGGCGGCCAGCGCTGTGGCCCGCGGTCAGGATACGGGCCCCAGCGCCTTGTCTCGCCTGACTGAGTGCTGACATCACTTCCATCACAGACGGAAAATTCCATTTGGTCAGAGCCCAGATGCTGATCAAACATTTCCCATTCAGAGGGGACGCCAGGCTGTTGAAAGGGAAGGCGGGGCCGCCACGGGAACGCCAGGGGAAGGCTGTTCTCTGGACGAGGGCAGAGGTCAGGCCGCCCGGCCCCTGGGCGGGAGGAAGCAGCTGCCCACTGCCGTGCGCCCCAGGCCTGGCTCCGGCACGCACGTGGGCTCTGCTGCTCTGCAGCAGTGGGCTGGGACCCTGTGTCATCCAGGAAGAGGGTGCTGTCACCTCTCCACAGGGCTGAGTGAGGCTGTCCTGGTGGAGGCCCCGCAGCCTGCCTCCTGGGGCTGTGCCAGGGGCCCACGAGCAGCCCAGCGGGGTCCAGGTTTAAGGCTGGCCTCGTCCACGAGGAAGCCGTCCTGCCAGAGAGAAAGCTGCCCCAGCCTGTCAGAGCTTGGGGTGGGGGGCAGGGGCCCCGTGTTTCTGAGTGTCCACTGTGGGCCAGGCCTCAGGGCCAGAGGGGGCACCACCCCAGCTAAATTGATGAGCTTAGCGAGGCCTTTCCAGCGCCCCCTAGGGGAGGTGTGGGCAGACAGACCCGGCGCTTAAAGGGTGGAAATAGGGCCCTGTCATCACGGTCAGGAAGGGCTTTCTGGAGCTGGGCAGACAGCACAGGAGGGGAGGGGGCGGAACCCCAGCTGCCCGGACGCCTGGCTTCCTGTGTGTTGGGCTAAAGGGGTGACATATAGCACTTGGGTCTCTGCCTGTCCTTGCCTTCAGGGAAGCCTCTGGAAGTCACTCTCCTGTCCTCAGGTACCCCTCCTGGAGCCCCGGGACACACTCTCACCCTCAAGGCCCTGGACCCGGGGCTCCCCGGCGCTGGGCCTGCCTTGCCCCTGCCTGTCACTTGTTCAGCCCGTGAGGCAGGGGTGGAACAGGAGGCTCCTCCCCCAGGGCTGTGACTCTTAGGGCCCCCAGGCAGGTGGCTGTGCCTGTGCGTGAGGCTGCCCTCGGCTGGCTGACGCCTCTCTCGGCTCCCCGTCGCCGGCAGGGGTCCGATGCCCAGGTGCTTGGGAACCCCTCCCCGCCTGCCCCCCCCCCAGGACCACAGAGCTTCTAGCCACAGGCTGCTGTTGGCACTGCTGCTGGGAGCTCAGGGGCGGCAGCTTCACGTGTGTGGGTGTGAGTGCGCATGTGAACACGTGTGGGCATGAATACACGTGGGTGGGCGTGAACGTGCACACGCCCACTTTGTCCGTGAGTGGCCTGGACTCCCCCCCAGCAGCTGGGACAGCGGCTCCCTTTCCCCAGCCCACCTGGCTGCGTGGGTAGAGCTGGCCTGGGAGCAGTACCCCGAGGGCTCCCCACGGAGGCACTGTTCTAAGTCTTTATGGGCGTTAGCTCATTTCATCTCACAGCAGCCCTGCTAGGTAAGGGAGTGACGCCACTGTCCCTGTTCTATACGTGGGGAAACTGAGGCACAGGGACACTGACCCACGGTCACATTCTAGAACCAGGCAAAGCAGCGTTCGAACCCCAGCCCTCTGGTTCCCCTCAAGACTAGCCACCCCTCTGGGCTGGGCAGGAGCCACTCCCTCACACCTCTGTCCAGCAGCAGGCTGCCTCCTGGTGGTGACACCCGGGGTGTCCCTACCCTCGACCTCTGCTCTTGGGGGACTGGGCACCAGCAGGGACTGCAGCATCGCCATAAGCCGGCCCTTCTCCCACGTGACAGCTGGGAGGGACTGGGAAATGTCACATTCCCAGAAGAGGAAGCAGGGCCTGCGGGAGCCGCACTGGCTCTCACGTGGCAGAGCTGGGAGCAGGCCAGGGGCCTCCCACGGCTGGCTGAAAAGAGCTACTGACAGGTTTCTGGGTTCGTGTTTTAATTATAAAGGTAGTATGGTTCGTGGTTTAGGGGAAAAAAAAAAAAAAGATAACCAAAAAAGGAAAAAAGAAAAAAAAAGAACCCAACAACAAAAAACAAACGAAATCAAAGCTGTAGGAGATCCAAGTGCGCCTCCCGGGTGCCCAGGCCTGGCACGGCGCCTCTGGGCAGTGTCAGCTGTGGTGGCCTCTGCCCAGAGGGCTCTTCCCCGACCTGCTGGGTGATGATGCGCCCTTGCAGACTCGCCCTGCTACTACTCCTGCCTGTTCTGCTTGTTCTGTTTTTCATGGCCCGGCTCCCATCCAGCAGGCCCCAGCCCCAGCCTCCTGCAGCAGCCCGGCAGCCCCGAGGACGGGGGCTCTGCCTGTCGGGCGCCTGCCAGGCCCTGGCACCTGACACGTTTCCCAGACAAGCGGTGAGCCCAGCTGTGCCCCACCCCGGCCTTGCCCCAGGCGCTAGGATTCTGCTTGGCCAGTGACGCTTATCTTACCTTAGTTTTCTCATTTGGCGAACGGGAGTGGGGGTCCTGGCGCCACCCGGGCGGTGGTCTAGGCCCGCGAGCTCTTTGGCAAGCCCCGATGACCGTGTGAGCCCTGGCCTCGTGCGCTGCCAGGCTGGGGGACTCAGGGCCCCAGAGGGGGTGCCGCCTGCCCTGGGCCCGATTCCCCGGCTTCCTCACTCCAAGAGGGGTTTCCTTGAGGGGGTGCGTGTAGATGCACTGATTTCAGCATCAGCTCCACGCACGCTGTGTTCCGCACGTGGGGGCGGGTGAGGGGATCCGGCAGGAGAGGAGGTGGCGCGAGGTGGGGGGTGGTAGGCGGGCTCCGGCTGCGGCAGGAGGGGCAGCGGTCGCTGCCAGCGCTCGGCCGAGCTGGGGCTGGCGGGGGCCAGGCTGGTGAACGGGGCTCGGCTCGTTGCTGGTGGAGATGTCTAGGCAGGCGTGTGGCGTGGTCCGACTGAGGATTTAGGGGAGCAGCCCGCAGGCGGGGGCGGCAGGGCCTGCGGCCGCTGTGCTTGGTCTCCAGCTCGTGCGTGTGAAGGCGGAGCCCACTAGGCGGTGCTGTTCCTCGCACCCTGCTGTGTGCTGTGGGGTGGGGCGGGGTTTGTGGCTGACACTAGGCCCCTGAGGTGAGTCCCCTCCCCCATGACTGGCGCCTGTCCCTGTGACGTCCCTTGATTTCCACCCGAGACCCCCTGCTGTGGCCTGGCTGGTGTCCCTGTGTGACCTTGGACAACCTCTCTCCCCCCGCCACTGGCCTCGGGGTCCCCTCTGTGACGCCAGCACCCTGGGACCTTGACAAGGTGTGCTCTGGAGCCAGCACCCTGGGCCCCCTCCCTTCCCCCACCCAGCTGGTGGGCCAGGGTTGCCAGGTCCTGTCAGACCCTCCTGCCTGTGCTGCAGCCTCGTGGCGGTGCCCCGGCCTTTCCCAAGAGGGTGCCCCACGCTGGCCCTCACGCGGGAGGGCAGAGGCCCAGCCTCCAAACAGCACATCGGCTCCCAGGGCACCCGCGTGGCTTTGGATCATGGCTGGAGGTGCAGGCCCCGGTCAGGGGGAAGGTGGGAGAGCCCTGCCTCGGGTGTGGGGGTCATCAGGGATGGAGGGCTGGGCAGGCTGGCTGCTGGGAGGGCAGGGGGTACCGTCCTGCGTCTGCCGCCTGGCAGCTGGCTCCTGGGATACAGCCGCTGGGCACCAGGGCTGTGATCCCGCGGTCCCAGTGCCTCTGTGGCTGAGCCTCTGGTCCCGAGGGGGCCCCGCAGGGGGCAGGCGGGCCTGGGCGTTCCACCCCCCGGTGGCTCCCTAGGCTCACAGCCACATCGCTGAGTGTCAGGACGCGAAGAGGGTGTTTCCAGGTCCCCCTGAGGTCTGCTTGTCTCTGTAGTAGTGCCAGCAGGAGCAGCTAAGGGGTGTCCATGGTCGCACCACCGTGGGGTGGGCACCTCTCTGTGGTACTTACTTGGACCCCCCCCCCATGAGGTGTACATGGTCAGGGCTAGCCTGCTGCCCTGCAGCCCTGTGTCAGCTACCACCCTCAACCCAGCGAAGCACGTGTGGGCAGAAAGGCTGTGATGTGGGCACATGGGTTCTTCCTCCTTACCTCCTCTGAGGCTGGTTTTTTAACTGGTGAAGTGGTGGTGAAGCACTGGGCCAGGCAAACTGAAGAGCGTGGTGCCCAGGCCAGGCCGGGCTGGTGCCTGTTGTGACAGATGAAGGCTCTGGGCTGTGTCCCTGTTACTCTGTCCACCTGAGGCCCCAGCCCAGGACTGAGCCCACAGCGCGTGTCACCGCTGGATCCAGTCAGCTGCTTTCCGTGGGGGACGCTGGCCTCAGTGACAGAAGGGTGCTGGGGGGCACTTCCTCGTCCCCTGGTGCCTCCTGGGATGTGGTTGGAGCGTGCTGGCCCTTCAGGCTGCCCGAGGCTCAGGGGCTCACAGAGGCGGTCAGATCCAGAGTAGTCTCAGCACTCAGGGTGAGGATGGTGACGGTGCTGATGGCCCCACACCCAGGGCCCTGCAGCAGGTGTGGGTGGCCTTCCCTGAGAGTCTGTGCCTACCTCTTGTGGGGAGGCAGCATCACCCCCTGTTTACAAAAGAGAAACTGAGGCTCAGGGAGAGTAAGGGCCTTCCCTGGCCACGTGGCCAGTTAGCAACTGTGCTGGCCCTGCCCAGGGTCCCCCGCCAGCACCTCCTCACAGCGCCTGGGCCAGAATCCCTGTACAAAGATATGTGCCTTGGGCTCTGGGGCCCAGGAGGTGGTGGGCTCCCATGGGGAGCACACAGGGCCTGGGCAGGGTTAGGAGAGGGGATCCCATGGTCTTGCCCACCTGGGCCCTCCAAGTGGGGCTTAGAGTCTTGGTGTCTAGGAGTGAAGACATGAGTCAGGGGTCCCGAGTCTCGGGTCCTGAGTCTGGGTGACCACAGGCACATCACCCAGGTGCTGGGAGCCTCTATCCCCAGGGCTGGGGGAGGGTTCAGTGGGAGAGCGTGCCGGTCCCGTGGCCCAGGCGCAGGTGGAATTCGCTGGTACTGCAGTTGGGTGCAGAGCCAGGGCGGGGGTCCACACCTCCAGCACCACTTCCCAACCTCCCTCAGGCGCTGCTGCTGCTGGGGGCGGCCGCGCTGGCCTGCCTCGCCCTGGACCTCCTCTTCCTGCTCGTCTACTCCTTCTGGCTGTGCTGCCGGCGGCGCAAGAGCGAGGAGCACCTGGACGCCGACTGCTGCTGCACCGCCTGGTGCGTCATCATCGCCACTCTGGTCTGCAGGTGAGCGCGCGGGGCGGGCCGGGGGCGTGGTCAGCGAGGGGCGTGGCTAGAGTGGGGGGGCGGCAGGATAGAGGGGTGACTGGGCCGAGAGGAGAGGGGCCGGGTGGGCCGGCCGGGGGCGGGGCGGGGGCGGGGCAAACTGGGGGCGGAGCGGGCCGGGGCTCCCGGGCCTGTGCCCTCATGCGGCCCCGCCCTGTCCCAGCGCCGGTATCGCCGTGGGGTTCTACGGCAATGGGGAGACCAGTGACGGCATACATCGGGCCACCTACTCGCTCCGCCACGCCAACCGCACGGTGGCGGGGGTCCAGGACCGCGTGAGTGGCAGCATGGGAGGGGCCTCTTTTCCTGCTCCTAAACTGCGTGTGTGCGCGTGTGCCCCAGTGTGTGGGAGCGAGGCGTGGGCGTGTGTGGGAGCGGGCCCGTGCCCCGGCTCACGCCACCCCGAACCTGGCGCAGGTGTGGGACACCGCAGCTGCCCTGAACCGCTCGGCGGAGCCCAGCCTGCAGAGCCTGGAGCGGCAGCTGGCCACCCGGCCAGAGCCCCTGCGGGCGGTCCAGCGGCTGCAGAGCCTGCTGGAAACGCTGCTGGGCTACACGGCTGCCATCCCATTTTGGAGGAACCCAGCCGTGTCTCTGGAGGCGCTGGCCGAGCAGGTGGACCTCTATGACTGGTACAGGTGCGGCCCTCTTTTCTTCCTGCCCCGCTCGGTTCCCACTAGTCTCTATGGGCCAGTCGGCGCCCAGCTCCCAGTGCCTGAGGTCTTTTGGGGCGAGGGGCTGGGGCCTCTGGTGGTCACTGTGGCAGGAGTCCCCCATGGGGACATACGTTACAAGAGTGAGGGCAGTCTCCATATCCCAGAACTGCCTGTGGAAGCTCCTCTGGGCTGTTTGCCTGGCTCTGCCCCAGCACCCCCTTTCTGCTGCCCTGGGATTGGGCCCCCTGTGCCCGGCCCATGTGTACGCTGTGCCCCCAGGTGGCTGGGCTACTTGGGCCTGCTGCTGTTCGACGTGGCCATCTGCCTCCTGGTGCTGGTGGGCCTCATCCGCAGCTCCAAGGGGATCCTGGTCGGGTGAGTCTGTGGGCCCTCAGGGCAGGGGGAGGGGGTGGGGCACCCGCAGCACCATGTCCCCTGAGTCAGCCCTGTCCCACCCCCCTGTCTGTGGGTCCAGCCTGGCGTGGGGTGCAGCCCTCACCCCGGCCTGGAGGGTGCTGACTGACTGTCTTTGCTCCAAGGGTCTGCCTGCTGGGGGTCCTGGCCCTGATCATCAGCTGGGGCGCACTGGGCTTGGAGCTGGCCGTGTCTGTGGTAGGTGATGGAGAGGACAGGTGATCCCCGTCTGCTGGCCGAGCACGGGGGGTGGGGTGGGGGATGCCACACTCATCGCCCCTCCCCTCTTCCCCTGGGAGCCTGTCACGGGCGCACGGCCCGTCAGTCCCCACCGCCCGCAGACTCACGCTACCTTCCTGAGCCAAACGCAGACCCTGGGGGACCAGGCTCCACCCCTGAGAGCTGAGGGGTCTGGGGCGGGGGGACGCCCAGCTCAGTCATCCCATCCTCCTTGCCTGCACCCACCCCAGGGCTCCAGCGACTTCTGCGTGGACCCCGACACCTACGTGACCAGGATGGTGGAGGAGCGCTCGGTGCTGAGCGGGGGTGAGTCTGCAGTTGTGTCCCAGCAGTCCCAGCCACACGTGAGTGCCAGCTGCTGCCTGCAGGGCCACAGGCCATCTGGGTCAGGCCTTTCGCTGGCTCTGTTGACTGGGGGCGAAAGTCAAGTGTGGGGCTTTCTTATGTTTCCGACATAAGTTCCCTAGGAACCCAGATCTTGGCAGCCAAGTATGGGTGCGGCGCGGAGAGGCTGCCCTGGGCCGTCCGTGATGGACCTTACGCCTGGCCCGCATCGTGTACTGGATCCCAGAGAGCCGCCAAGAAGAGACCAGAGAGCACAGGGCGGGGGTGTGGGGGGCAGGTGTTAGGCAGTTGGGGTCCAAGGCTTCTTCCCCAGCTCTGGCTGGGCTTGAAAAATCTTAGGTTTTCAAAATCAGAATTATAAGTGAATCCCCATCTCTGAACGTTGGACACTGAATCAACACCTGTTTTAATGGGGATGAGCAGGCCACCTGCACGCTCCGGCCTCATGCCCCCTTTTTGGGGTGACATTCTGGCCTAAGAACTGTTCTGCCCAACTGGCCTGGGAGCAGATGCCCGCCCAGGTGACCTCTGACTCCTTGCCCACCCCCAGTGCCCTGTCTGCTGCTCCCCAGGGAGGGGAGATATGAGGCCGCCCCCCAAGAGAGAATTGTGCACATTTCAGGGACATGGCTCAGAGCAGAAGGGCCTGGGCCCTGGCCCCAGGCTCCCTGGAGACCATGTGCCCCCTCACACCTGCACGCTCACAGATACAGACAGGTGCACACGTGTAAATGCGCACACAACATATGCAGACATGTGCGCATAGACACCCACGTGTGCAGACATACACGTGTTCACAGATATACCTACATACACGACATGCAGACACAGCCGTACACATGCAGATAGGTGCGTGCACACGCAGGTGTGGAGACACCCATATACACACAGACACAGACACGCACGTGTAGATATACATCACAAGCAGACGCACACAGGCACACGCGGACGGCTGGAGTGGCTCAGCCGCCCTGACCTCTCTCCACAGACATCCTTCAGTACTACCTGGCCTGCTCGCCCCGTGCCGCCAACCCCTTCCAGCAGGTGAGAGCTCGGCTGCTCCGGCCCCGCAGAGCATCTGGTCCCCTGGCCCCTGCCCCCAGGTGCCCGCAGACCACGAGGCCCACTCTCACACCTCGTCAGGCCCCTGGGGCCCCAGGAGCTGTCGGGAGGCAGTTGGGCGAATGCCACGTTGACATTGCTAACTGTCCCCGGGGTTGCCACCCTGACAGCCTCAGCACAAGCCTTTTGGGGTGGCCTGCTTAATGCCCTCGAATCCCTGGGACTCCTTTCATTTCTCAGGCTGCCCCAGCCATCTCTGTAGGGCAAAGCCGATTGTCTGGCGGGTGTGGGAGGAGCCCAGGGATGCCCCATGGAAGCAGGGGTCCTGTGCCTGCTCTGTGGAATAACTGGATGGATGTTGTCATGATGGAATTTGAAGGGAAGCCATGTAGCCCACTGCCTGTCATTCCACGTAACTGTGTGGCCCTCTGGGGTCCTCAGGACTGTTTATCTGCTCTAAAGACGCTGTATTTTCACTGTGTGGCCTCTGGGGTGTGTGGTCATCTGGGGGGCCAAGAAAAGGTGTCCCACAGGCCCACAGAGCAGACTGCCGGGCACAGCCATCCCACTCCATGAGCTCGTGGCCTCACAGGCTGGACGCCCCTTGGGCCAGCAGAAGCCAAAGGCCCTGGAGCTGGCCTGCGCCACGTGTGGGTGGGGACCTCGGGGAGGGAGAGACGGCTGCCCCCACCCCCGCTGGAATCAGCCGGCCTCTCTGTGGAGCAGAAGCTGTCGGGCAGCCACAAGGCTCTGGTGGAGATGCAGGACGTGGTGGCTGAGCTCCTGAAGACTGTCCCGCGGGAGCACCCGGCCACCAAGGTGAGGGCTTGTGGGTGTGGTCAGTGGAGCCAGTGGGATCCCTCTTCTCATCACGAAAGGGAGGTGGGGTGCAGACACTGCTGAGGCTGCCTCCCGCAAGACCCTGCTGGGGCGTCTGGCCTTCTCTCCTACCTGCCATCCTTCCCTCACGTCCCCGAGGATTTTTGGTAGGTTTTACAGTGCAGACACACACACACACACACTCACACACGTGTGCGTACACACACACTCATACACATGCACACATACACTATAGGACCAGTCTCACTCTGCACAGAGTATCCTGGACAGTGTTTTGTCCCTTAAGATATTCTGAAAACTTCCATTGTCTTAAACTGTTCCTTAAAACGTGATTTTTAAAAGAACCAGGCCCGTGTCAGGGGACGCGCGGGCGTTTGTTGTTTCTCCCGTTACAACGAAGGCCCTGCCCTGGTGGCCGCGTGGGCAGGTGCTGTGCGTCCCATCTCCTCACTGTCCCCCTCACGTCTTCAGCAGCCCCCTGAGACCAGGGCACAGACTTGGGGGTCCCCCTTTCTCAAAGCCAAGGGTCCTCAGGGCCTGTGCCAGGACTGTGGGGGTCAAGGGGGTCTCGACGGCAGGGTGTGGGGTGGAGGGAGGCCTGCGGCTGGCTCAGGACCCTTTCCGGAACGTTGTGCTGACCTGGCGTGGTCCACGCCCTCCAGGACCCCCTGCTCCGTGTCCAGGAGGTGCTGAATGGCACGGAGGTGAACCTGCAGCACCTCACCGCCTTGGTGGACTGCCGCAGCCTGCACCTGGTGAGAGCCGTCTCCTAGAGCCGGCCCATGGCTGAGCAGGCAGGGGAGCGGCAGGGAGCAGTGGGGAGCAGCTAGGGGCAGAGTAAGGGGAAGGGGAGTGGCTAGGGGAGGGCAGGGGGAGGGGAGCAGCTAGGAGGGCTGGGGGAGGGGAGCGGCTAGGGGAGGGAGGGGGAGCAGCTAGGCAAGGGCAGGGGGAGGGGAGCAGCTAGGTGGGGGAGGGGAGCAGCTAGGAGGGGTGGGGTCAGGGGAGGGGAGCAGCTAGGGGGAGCGTGGGGGAGGGGGAGGGGAGCAGTCACAGGGCCTCTGCCCAGCCTCCAGTGGGGGCAGTGCAGGCTGCTGGGGGCTCCCTGTGCACACTTCATCTCACCCTGTGCTTCCCCGTCTCTCTCTCTGTGTCCCCGTCCCCATTCCCGCCTGCCCTCAGGACTACATACAGGCCCTCACAGGCTTCTGCTATGATGGCGTCGAGGGCCTCATCTACCTGGCCCTCTTCTCCTTTGTCACAGCCCTCATGTTCAGCTCCATCGTCTGCAGTGTCCCACACACCTGGCAGCAGAAGAGGTGAGGGGCTCAGGGAGGTCCTGGAACCTGCCCCAGGCCACACAGCAGCTGGGGCCGTGTCTTCTGGACACCCCATGTCGTAGCCAGGAGACAGGCAGGAAGGCCTCCTCACCTCTTGACACTCCCGGGGCCTCTGTAGCAACAGCCCAGAGGCGGTCCCGGTCCAGGCGACACTCGAGTCCGGAGCAGGCGGGGAGAACCGGGGTCCCCTGCCTGCTGCTGCTGGCTCTGTGCCCACAGCTCTCCCCACTTCTGACTGGCTGGGCTCAGGATGTCTCATCCGTCCCCCCACCCCTGGGTGCTGGTGTGCAGTGCTGTTGAGGGGGGAGACCAGCTGACTGGGGGACTCAGAGCTTCTGCAGGGAGTGCCCCACATGGCCCTGGCCTCCGTGGCCCCCTCAGCTGGGTGACCAGGATGGCAGCTACCTCCCATGGGCCACTGTGTCTTTATCTTTGAAGTAGTGGTCCTGGTGGCCCCTGCCTCAGTCTCCCCAGTCAGTACTGGATTGAATGGTACATGGGTATGCCAGGCCCGCTGTCCTCGAGCCCCTGTGGTGTGTCTCCCATTTGGGCTGTGGCTGTCTCTTGGTGGCCCAGCCCGTTTGGCAAGTAGGCCAGCTCAGATCTCTTCCTCTCGTCTGGATTTCTACTCTACTATTTTCTGTTGGGATGGTGTTGCTGCTGGCGGTGGCGGTCATGGTGACGATGGTGCTGGTCACGGTGGTGGTGGAGATGGCGAGAATGGTGATGACAGTGGTACTCATGGGAGTGGCGATGGGGGCGGTAGTAAAGATGGCAGCTGTAGGGGAGTGGCTAAGAGCATACCCCTGGAACCTCATGGCCTGGATTCAGATCCCAACTGTGCCCTTGCTCATTGGGTGACCATAGGCAAGTCACTTAACCACTCCGGGCCTCAGTCTCCCTGCCTGTAGGATGGGGTAGAAGAGTACAACCTCTTAGCGTGACATGAGCCCTAGATGAACCGCTGCACGCAAGCGCTCGGCCCTGGGCTTGGCTGGGAATTGGCACTTGGTCAGTTGCTGCTGCGACCCCACTTGTCTCACTACGAGGGGCACGGCGGAGGGACCCTCTGCTCAAGGCCACCCAGCCGGTGGTGGGGAGGTGGGACGTGAGCCCAGGCCTGGCTGGCCTGTACCCTCACCACCAGGCAGCCCAGTCCCAAGTCCCATCCAGACCAGGCAGAACGTGAGGCCCCACACACCGGAGCACCAGAGGCCTGGCCCACAGCTCCCTGGGCTCGCCCTGCAGCGGCCTGGCTGGAGTGGCGGGCAGGGAGCCAGGGGGCGGCGGAGTCTGGAGGACTGGGCTCAGGCCTCTCGGGGCGGGCTGGGACGGCAGGCACCTGGCCCTCTGTGCTCCCCCAGGAGGGGCCCTGTCCCTTTTTTTTAATAGACAGTCGGTGTCCGTGTGCACAGGCTGAGGTGCGGGTTCCTTGGTGTCCCCGGGCGACTTACCCACAGTCCCGTTGTGGGTAGGTGACAGAACCAGGATTGGAACCAGCTGTGTCTGCACAAGAGCTGAGCCCCTGTGGGTCTTGTGGCTGGCTGCCTCACGCCACGGCCTGAAGCTGTGCTGGGTCCCTCCCTGCAGGGGCCCTGATGAGGATGGGGGGGAGGAGGCCGCCCCAGGGCCGAGGCCGGCACACGACAGCCTCTACCGCGTCCACATGCCCAGCTTGTACAGCTGCGGCAGCAGCTATGGCAGCGAGACCAGCATCCCGGCCGCAGCACACACTGTCAGCAACGCCCCGGTCACCGAGTATATGTGAGTGAGGCATGCTGGGAGCGGGTGGGGCAGCCCAGGTTGGGACGGCAGACCCGAGCCCTGGGATAGGCTGCCTGGGGCTCAGTGTGGCTGGCATGCATGGCTGCCGTGGCTTGGAGTGGGGTTGCAGCCCCACCGCAGGGAGCAGGGACTTGAGCTGCTGCAGTGGGGAGGGGTGGGGCCTCGGATGGTGGAGGGGCCTCCCCGGGGGCCGTCCGGGCTCTGGGTAGGCTTGGCCTGCTGCTCCCACATGCCTGGGTCGAGGCCACGGGGAGGCCACTCTGTCAGATGGAGCGTCTGCGTTTCGTGCAGGGAATGACGTTGCCAAGGGCCCTGGGCCTGGCTGCGTGGTGGGCAGGCAGCTGGCGGGGCCGGGCTGAGGCTGGCAGGTGGCCACCATGGGCCTGCTCGGAGCCCTTCACTGTGTGCCGGGTTCCCGGGACCCCAGGCCGTTGCTGGCAGGCAGTATGCAGAGTGGTGGGGAAGATGCATGGAGTCCTGCTAGCTCCAGGACGGGCCCCGTTGGCCCAGGGCTGGGACTGCCATGGCCAGTGGGCACTCACAGCTCCCCCTTCCTCTCACCTCAGGAGTCAGAATGCCAATTTCCAGAATCCCCGCTGTGAGAACACCCCTCTCATCGGGCGCGAGTCCCCGCCGCCTTCAGTAAGTCTTAGGGCCGGAGGGTGGGTAGGGGCCCCGCCCCGCCGCCTCGTGTCTGCTGTGGTCTTCACAGGCAGTGCAGGCCCTGCACGCAGCCCCGAGCCTTCAGTGCCAGGGCTGAGTGTGGGTCCCAGCCAGGGCTCTCAGGCAGGCATCTGGCCTGTGTAGACGGGGCTGGGTGAGCTCACAAGCTCCTGCGAGGGCCCTTGCATCTCTTCCCACCCCAGCCCTGCTTCCTCTTCTTTTCCTTCCTCAACTTCCTGGACTCAACCCAGGTCTCGTCTCCTGGCTCTTCCATCTGTGCCTGGTGTCCCCTCTGGTCTTGGGAATGAGACACAGAAAGGGGACAGGGTGGGAAAGGAGCTTGTAGACAGGCCGGGGCCCCTGGAGGGCTTCCTGGAGGTGGTGGGCCTCAGGGAACAGGGCTAGAGAGGCTGAGGGCCACCTTGCTTCAGAAATACCCGCCTGCGCGTGGGGCGGCCCCGTCATGCCCTGCAGCACAGAGCAGGCCTGGGGTGCCCTGGCCCAGGCTGTGCGGGTTCTCAGGCCGTGTCATGCTCGGGCCACCCTCCTGTCGGCACTCTGGTCTGCACGCAAGGCCTGCTGTGGGCCGGCCCGCACCCTGGCGTTGAGGCCGCCCTCTCTCTCTCTTTTTCCTGCACTCCCACCCCGGGCCCTCCTAGCGCTATCTGGCTGCCCTGGACTCTGGCGGCCACACGGGTTGGCAGTTTAAGCCCATGAGCAGCGCCTGACCGCTGTGGTGGCTGTGTCCTGAGTGACAGGTACTGACCCACCTGGGTCCCCTGCCCTGCACCGCCTGCGCACCCACACCTCCGTGCCTCACACCCTTTGCTCACCGCTAGCCCATCGCCAGCGCTGGCTCATCAGACAGGTCCCAGCGCTGTCTTGGCTCAGCGCCCACGGGGCCAGCTTGCGGCAGTGCAGGTGGGTGGGCTTTGTGGCCCCTAGCCCAGCCACAGAGACCCTGGCCCTGGGCTGTCACCCTCGCATCAGGGGCAGTGAGCCCCTGCACAGAGCCCCCTCCTCACCCCTGGCCCAGCTGCAGCTGGCCCCTGCCCATCTGTCACCTCCCAGCGAGCCGGCCACCCAAACCCGTCTGCGCGTGCACGCCTGTGCCTGGCACCCTGGGGTGCGGCCAGCAGGCCCGGCCCTCGAAGGGCCGCCCCACGTGTCTGGAAGTGCACACAGCTGCGTGCAGAGGGGCACACAAGCCGCTGCGGTCCTCACACCGCGCCGCGTGCCTGCTCGGGCTCGTCAGCGGTCTGGGCTGCTGCCCACCGTCCCCCAGCCCGTGCTGCACGTCCCTGGAATGACATGGCTCCCAGTGCCCGCCCATCCTCCTCCCAGCTCGCCTTCGTGGCTGCTGACGGGCGCTCACAGCCTTCCCCCTTCCAGGAGTCCCGGGAGGGCTCTCGGGGCCCAGGGGAGATCGTCTGTCCTGATGCGCGCACTGCGGTGTGTGGCCTCGGGTTCGGAGCCCCCAGGGATTGCTGGGGGCATGTGGCTGCAGGGTCAGCCTGCCAGGCTCCTTCCCGCTGGCAACCTCGGCACGTGCCTTGGCTTTTGTCCCCCGGACGGGCGTGTGGCCCCTTGCACACTGCTTGGTTTTAGCACATGTCTCTTCCACGTGTGTTCGTTGTGAGCACACGTGCACATGCATGTGTATCGAGTGAGGCCTTCATGCTTCAGGTTGGACAAGAGTGGCCGAGATGTGCTGGCTGTCCCCGTCCCCAGCTGCCTTTGTCCCTGCGTCCGTGACCCACAAGGAACCCCCAGTTTGGTTCCCATCTGAGTGGGTGGCAGCATCACCCCAGCCTGAGGGGCCTTGGTGGCTTGGGGTCTTCCCCTGGGGTGATGGGGCAGAGCCGCTGTGGAGGCTTCTCACTCCTGTGACCCTTGGGCACAGCCTGAGCCCACACACTCCTCCTGGCCGCCCAGCCAGGATCCCGCAGGGGGAGGAGGACCCGTGCCGGGTGCAGTGGGGAGCCTCCAAGCTCTGGTTCTTGCCGGGGCAGAGTGCTGCCTGGCCTGATGCCACACGCCCAAGTCGGGAGCAGGGGCTGCTGTGCTCATCTCACTGGGAGAGGACGCTGGTCCCCGTCCGGAGCCTGGGGAGTGGGCGGCCAGACCTCTGCCCCCCGGGGCTGTCACTGCCCCCAGCCCCGGCCAGGGCTCAGGAGTCCAGGCCCTGGACCAGCTGGCCCCTCCCAGAGCCCCTTCTCCCAGGGCTCTGTCAGCTGTGCCGCCATGTGGTCCTGCCCCATCCCACCCCGGGGTGCTCCGGCACACCCCATGGAGGCCCTGCCCTGCTGTGCCCAGTGCCCGCTGACCACCTGCCCCCTCCCCTTGTCTCCCTGCAGTACACTTCCAGCATGAGAGCCAAGTACCTCGCCACGAGCCAGCCTCGCCCCAACTCCAGCAGCAGCGGGCACTAGACCGCCCGACAGCCACCCGCCCCACGTGCCAATCGCCCCACTCCTCCCCGGGCCGGCCTTGCCGCTTACACCCGCGGCTGCCTGCCGCGCCCTCCGCACCCACCCCGGGCCTGCTGCCGGCGCGCTGCGGCCACTCGCCCCTCCTCCCCTTCCTGCAGGGGCGTGGAGATGCCCGGCAGGCTCCTGCTGGTGGCGACGCAGGGGCTCTGGGCCCGCACCCTCTCCTTGGCTCACACGCCTGGACACCTGGGGGTGCTGCCAGCGACGCCTGGGCCCTCCTGGCCCCCAGCCCCGTGCCCCTCTGCCTCCGAGGATTCGGGGATTTGCAGAGCCCTGCGCTGGGCCAGATGTGTCGTGCTGGTGCTGTCCCTGCGGACCCCTGCCGTCTCCTCGCCTGGCAGCTGCCCCGCCCCATCCCTCCCACAGCTCTGATGCTTCTCTGCTCCTTCGATGCTTCTGTGCCTCACCTCTTAGTTCATAGGCCGCGCGGTGCTCCCTGTGTGCTGGGCATCTGGAGGGACGGCCGTGTGGACCCACCGCCTGCTTGTCTCCCACACGTGGAGACCCTCTTGTGGCGCCTTCACGTGCCTCTGCAGCATCTATAACTCTTTCCTCCCCTCGCCCCCCACCCCACCCCACCCCAGGCTCTGCATCGGGTCCCCACTTTCTCTGCTTCCCTCCCAGCAGCGCTCTCTCCCTCAGCACCCACCCCGCCTGTGGCACCCAGCCCTCCCCGGCGGCAGGAGACAGCAGGTGCCATGCGGAGCCCAGGCTGCTCATCGAGTGCTGGCCGCCCTCTTGGTGCCAAGACCCCTCCCCCACCCCAGAGGCTTGACAGCTTCATCCGGTTCATTTCTTGCACTAACCACATTTGTCATCTCTAGGGCAGGCGGGGTGGCGGGCCGAGTGGCACCCCCTTTTCGGTTCCCTTTCCATCCAGGACAGGCACAGTGTCCCAGAGCCGGCTGGGGGGCCGGACCCGAGCTGGCTGTGAATGTGCCCTTGGCCCCTGCCGCCCCTCTTGGGACTAACCACTGACCTCACTCCAGCCTCCGAGAGAAAGCACCCCTGGCCAACCCAAAGCCCGCGAGTGTGACGCTGAGTCCAGGCCGGAGTTGAGTCCCAGGATAGCCAGCTGGGAGTCGGGCTGGAGAAGGTGTTTCTTCTCGTGGTGCTGCTGGGGGGTGTCGAAGACCGAGAGGCAGCCCAAGGGCCTGGAGACCCCTCCCTGGGCAGGTGCTGCGCCAGGGGACCGTGTCCTCAGGAATGAATGTCCCTTGGGCTGTAGGACTGAGGTCCCTGTGGCCTCAGTCTCCCTACCTGTGAAGCGGGAACAAGGCTTCCCTAAGGTGCTTTTGGCTTAGTGTACAATGTTTGCTGTGTTTCCTGCCGCAGGTGGGGGTGCTACCCCCAAATCAAGTTGGAAAGTCCCCTGCCAGTCCCAGCCCTGCCCAGCCAGCCTGAAGCAAGAGAGGCCAGGTGCAGCCTCTGCCCTGTGTCAGTCCAGGGGCAGCAGAGAGCCACTTGGCAGCCACACGAGGGCCCAGGCCGGGGCAGATAGCAGCTGGCCCGGCAGTTTACAGACATGGGGGGCTCTTTCTCCCAGAGCGGCAGGGCACCCCTTCCCCAGGGTGGCCTGGAAGAGGCCGCCTTCCTCTGTGATCCCTTCTTTGTGCTGGTATCTGGGACCAAAAGCATGGGTGGGCCTGGGACTAGGTCACATCTCCCCCGCTCCTGGGGCAGCCTCTGCCCTGGACGGGGTTGGGGGAGTGAGTAGGCAAACACGGGGGTGCTCCAGGTGGGCCTAAGGGCCCGCAGCCTCGCATCTGAGCCTTTGCACACGGCCAAACCTCACTGAAAGGCACCTTGTGCTCCAGGCCCCCCACTGTACACACACACACACACACACACACGCACACACATATACATACATATGGCGGTACCACAGCCCAACCGACAAGTTTTTCTGGGCTCCACCGCCTGGGCGGAGCATTCCTGCGCGGCCTCGGATCAGAGGGGAGGCGTCGGGCTGTGCTGCCTGCGGCGCCGCTCGGAAGCACAAACGGCCGCCCGGCCCGCGAGGCCGAAATGTGAATGTACGTAGCGTGAGAGCCGGGCGCCGGGCACCTGCGCCGCTCGGAGCCCCTCCGTGCGTGCGTCGTGTGCGTGTCTGCCCGCCCATCTGTGACTCCGCCCAGTTCCTTCTGCTCACTGAGGCGGAAGAAAGGAAAACGGGGGAGGTTAAAAGGGGTGCAAGACCAAGCGTCGGTCCTGGAGGGGGAGCGCATCTCGCCCTTGGTTTTCTTTTTGCTGTTTTAGGTTTTCAGACCGTTTCCTAACCCGTCCCGTCCCGGTGACTTACCCTCATCCGCTCCCACCCCTGCACCTGTGGTTCTTGCCCCTCGCAGGCCCTGCAGCATCTTGGGCAGTGGTCCTCTACCACGTGGATGGGAGGGAGACGCCCCGAGGCCCCTGACGGGCTAGGCGGGCAGAAGGGGTTCCAGTCCGGTCGCTCGCCGATGGGGCTCCTGGTGCAGGCGCACGCTTCCCCCAGCTCCCCTGGCCTGGTGTGGTAGGGCCTGATTGGAAGCCCTGATCCTATATACCCCTCCACGCCCACCCCATCTCACTATGCAATCCCAGTCCAAGCTCCATTCCCTCCCTACCCCAGGACCCCCGCCCAGGCCGGGAGGGGTGCGGGGGTGACAGCCCTAAATGGGGGGACGAGCGGGGACCAGGGCCTCTTGGGCGGGCTTTTTTTTTTTTTTTTTTAACCATAATGGTTGTGTGCCGCACCACTTTATACTTGTTACATATAATATATCTCTCGAAGTAATTTTGTTAAGACTTCCCCTCCCAGGTTTCTCTCCTGGCCCTTGCATCCCACCCACAAGGTGATTTAGCGTCCCGAGCGGGGAACTGAGGCCTGAACCGCTTGGCATTCTCCAACTTCCGTAGGGCCATGGCTGTATGTTGCTGTCGCTGTGTTTCTGGGTTTTTTTGTTTTTGTTTTTTTAACTGGGTTTGGGGTTTGATTTTTATTTCTCTGGGGGCTTTATTTTTCTTGGCAAATACTAAAAATCTCGTCAATGTAATTTCTGTGGTTTCTATTCAGCTTGGGTTTCATGTTTTAAAATAAACAAATTTTAAAAAACAGGCCTCTTTCCCTGAGTTGTTTTGGCTCCCGCCCAAGTCTGTGGGCAGGGCGGCCACGTGCCGGGAGCCACTAGAGCCTGGGAGACCCTGATGGGCGGGGTCTCGCGGGAGAGGGGGCCTGACGGGGCGGGGCCTGGTGGGCGGGGCGGGGCGGGGCGTCAGGTGTGCAGAGCGGCTGGCGCTGGGAGCGGTGGTCTCGACGGCTTGAAAGCCTCATTTGCAATCTGGGCTTGCGCTGGAGGGGCCTGAGGAGACGCGGATTGCTGTGATGAGGGCCCCGTCTCTGGCCAGCAGGAGAGGTGACAGACCTGGCCCTGGGCAGGGCTGTCGGAGCGGGTCAGAGAGGCCAAACGGGAGGATGGTGTGTCTCCAGGAGGAGCATCTCCTGAGTCCCCACTGTAACCCCAGGCGGGGTTCCCAGTGCTTCCCCGGGCGCCTCGCTGCCCACTGGCCTCGCTGGAGTCCTTACCAGTGGTCTGAGCAGAAACTCAACCGCCGCCTGCCGAGGTAGAGGGATCATTATTGTTCTCATTTGAGAAGCGGGCTGGGGAAGGCGCCGTGTCGTCGGAGGCCACATAGCCCAGCACATCACCCTGGGTGGCAGGAGAACCCGTGGAATGGGGGGAGGCACGTTTGCCCAGGAGAGTGTTTGTCTTGCATGCCAGGTGCACAGGTGGGCGAGGGAGCTGCGAGGCCCGGTGGAAGACACCAGGCTCCCATGGCATTGCTGGCGCTGAGGTTCCTGGCTCTCGGCGCTATGAGTGCCTGGGTTGGCGGGGGCACAGGGCGGAGCTTCTGCCTCCAGCACACACCAGCAGCCTGGTCCAGTGGTTTGCGTTTTGACTTGGCTTCTGGGGAAGGGGGCCCAGGATACATAAGCTCTGATGGGGGGATGCTAAGCACCCAGGAGTGGAGGCATCTGGGGCTCCGTGCTTCTGCGGTGCCATGTGGGGACAGCATGAATTGTCTCTCGTCTTAGGTTTAGCTGCCAAGCAGAAAAATCGTGCTATAGCTGGAGGGGGCGTGGCCCAGAGAAGTGTGTGTGTGTGTGTGTGTGTGTGTGTGTGTGTGTTTAAGGTGGGGAAATAACAGCATGCTGTGAAGGCTGATGGTAATGGTCCCGTAAGCAGAGGAAATGGCTGCAGCAGGGAAGACGAAGAGTTCGTTGGGGGAGTGATGTTCCTGAATCACCAGGAGGGGCTGGGACCTAGGTCACAGTGGAGGGGCCGGCCATAAACAGGACTGCCGTCCCTCCTGCTGGCCCGGTGATGAGAGCATACGTGCGGCTTGGGGCTGGGGTGGCAGAAGGTCTTATGAAGTAGAGAGGAGGCTGGAGAGGAAGCGGGGTGCCATGGGAGAGCCAGGGGCAGGGGCAGTGGGCCTCCCCAAGGGCCCCTGAGGCGCTTGGTCTGGAACTCAGGTGAGACTCACCAGGTGGGAAGGCAGTCCCTCCAGCCACCCAGGTGTGGGTAGTGAGCAGGAAGAGGGCCGGATGCAACAGGTCAGAGACTACGGGCTTGGCCAAGAGAAGATGTGGAAGCGAGAGAGGCCAAGGGAGGTGAAGGCGACTTCAAGGGCATGACTGGACCCTGGGATTTCAGCCAGGGGAGGACAAGCCCTTGAGGGATGAGGGATCTGGGGTCCAGTGGGGGTCAGGAAATCGGAGGGAGTGAGCTGGAAAGATAGGAGGTGGAGGCAGAGTGGGATGCCATGGGGTAGGCAAAGTGTGAGGAGTGACTGTGGAGGGGCAACCAAGGCGGGGGCGGGGCAGGTTGTTGGGGGGCAGGTTGAGGGGATGCCAAGGGTGTGGAAAGGGTCACTGACACCCAGTCACCAGGAGCAGTGTGGGAGAAAGTGGCCCCCAGGACGAGGGGGCCTGTGGATACCCACATGGGGGAAGGGACAGCGGATGTTGTGATCCTGTTGGGGGAGGGGCCGGGGGCCGGGGAGAAGGGTCTGCAAGTGGCCGCAGGAGCATCTCCAGGAGTGAGGTGTGAGGAGGGCAGATGCCCGGCAGGGGGCACTGAGTCCGCAGAGGACGAGAGGCTACGGGCAGGGCCGGACGGACCCTGTTGGAAGACCCACCTGGAGTCCTAGATGGGCTGGGGCAGCCCAGGAATCTGCGTTCCCAGCAAGTTCCCAGTGACCGCCGGCTGCTGATCTGGGGCTCAGCTGTGACTACCACGTTCAAACAGGAAGTGAGCGATCACTTGGCAAGGATCTGGGGATTTCACTGGGATGAGCCAGGAGGAGATGTGGCCAGCCCTGCATCAGAGCCAGGGGACAGGACAGTGACATGGGTGGCCTGGGGTGGCCTGCAGCATCCAGCTCAAGCCTGCCTCTTGACATCACACATACCGCACCAACAAAATATTGGTAATAACCAATAGATTCCAAATATTGGTAATATACCAACTATTGGTAATAACCAAAGATTCATGATGTGAACTTTTAAGAGCAAGCAAGGGGCTGCAGAGACGGTCTCCCCTCCCTGTCACTCGGGGGCTGCACCCCTAGATCCGTGTCGGGGTCCCGGGAAAGGTGGATTCGGGCTGGGAGAGGAATCACCAGCTCTGGCCACCAGGCGGTGCCCAAAGACTATGGTGGGTTATACATGGCGCGGTGGGCCCCTGAGGCCTGGGCAGGGGCAGTAGGGGGCATATGCGGAGCGAAGCAGCCACAGCTCTGAGCCCCCAAATTCAGCAACCTCCAGGGGCCAAGACGAGGAGCCCCCTGGGCCCTGGGCCCCTCCTAGCGCTGGACCACTTAAGTGCCTTCTGTGTGCCCAGCCCTAGGCTCAGAAAGGACTTGGGTAAGGGGTCACCTCCAAGAACATTTGGCAAAGTTGGGCCTGAGGTGGCAGCAGGACCGGCCAGTTGGTCTGGCAGACGAAAAGATGAGGCTGGCACTGGTTTCCCCCCGCACCACTTCCGCTCTGACCCCAGACCCAGAGAGGGCAGGACTGGCTGAAGCCTCCAGCAGGTCAGGCCTCTCGAACCATGGATGGAGCCTATGGAAAGCTCCACAGTGGTTGCAACAGGTGGAGGAGGGTCGTGGAGACCCAAGTCTGTAGGCCGTCCTGTCTCCCAGCCCCCCAGGCATGCTGACAAGTCCCACCTCTGCACCTTTGCCCAGGTTGTGCCAAGACCTGGAACATCTTCCTCTCCCCACTCTGCTTCCCACTCCAGCTCAGATGTGCCTCTTCGGGGGAAGTTGGCTGTGATGGCCCAGCTGAAGTGAAGTTCGTTTAAACTGAGCAGGGAGGGACCCCACCCTGGCACCCTTCTCAGCCCCTCCAAGACCTGGCTCAGCCGCTGCTCTGGCCAGCTACCCCGGCACTCACCCGCGGGCAGCAGGGTAGCTGGGGGGCGGGGGGGGGTGCCCAGCAGCCCCAGTGGTTGCGCTTTTACTTTTTATTTTTGAAAGCCCACAAGTGATGGGCAGTTTGGGAGGGCCAGAGTGGGGGATATGGAGCCCCTCAAGCCAGCCAGGACCCTCCCCAACCAGCCACTAGCCCAGCGTGTGGTTGAGGGGCGCTGACGCCACCAGAGAATGAGGCATGGCTGCCCCCAGTCGTGCCTGCAGAAGGGAGGTCACCTCTTCTGCTCCGTGACTCATCTTGGGGCGGGGGGAGAGCACCCCCTGCACACCCCTGAGGGCAGCGGATGGAAGACGTCAGGCTGCCCGGTTCCTATAAGGCCTCCTGGACCTGCTTCCCCTTCTGAGGAGGGAGAACTTCCCTCCTCCCTCAGCTTCTTGTGTAAGAGGAAAGGGCCGAGGTGCCGCTAGTCTGTGGCCCTCTGTGACCCCTGCAGGCCCAGAGCACTGGGGACTCAGCGCCGCTTACATTTATCCCCTTTTCTCAGGTGGAGGTCGAGGCTCCAGGAGGGGCGGGGCTTGCCCCCCAACCCTGGGCTCCTCTGCTCTGCTGTCCCCCTGCTCGGTGCCCCCAACCCATGCGGGAACAGCTTGGACTAACTGTGACCTACCGATGGCCCCAACTCTGATGCAGACTCCACCTGCCCCGGGGTCCCGCCAGCTCTGTGCAGAGGCGATGCCAGCTGCTGGAGGAGGGGCACTGGGGCCTGGGCTCCACACGCTGCCAGGGCAAAGGCTCCTGTGACTCACGCTGGCAGGAAGGAGGCCCATGGCCTCTGCCCACAGGTGGCAGCAGTGGTGCTGTGAGCCCCTCTCCCCTGCCATGCCCCCACCCAGCCTGGCACACAGTGGGTGCTGAGGGGAGTCTGGGGGTGTCCCCCAGACAGGGGTCAGTGTGATGGTGAGGGGCCCTCTCTCCCTCCCACTGTCCCAGTCACTGCCACACCCCCAGGGCAGCTGCTCTGGAAACCGTGCTGCTGACTCAGGGCCATGCAAGGTCCAGCTGGGGTCAGGCCCTGGCCAGTTGCTCCCCAGGACAGGGCAGGCACCAGCAAGGGCTGTGAGGGAGGGGTCCTCTCCAGCCTGTTGGGGGCGCTGAGTATGTGACTGGACCGGGAGGGGCTGGCATTCTGCCCCCAGCTCAGGGGTGGGAAGTGAGGCGCTCTTCAAACCACTCTGTCTGCTTTCTGATGTGTGGACAGGGCTAAGCATGGAGCAGTGGGGAGCGAGGAGGTCATAGGGAACAAGGAGCCCCAGGTCCTAGCAAGTACCCACGGGGGTGGGGCTGGGGCAGCTGGAGGCAGGGAGGGGAGAGGGGGAGGGGGAGGTGCAGGGGGAGGGTGTGTGTGTCCAGGCTCAGTTTGAGGAAGAGGAACTGAGGGCCGCCCCAGGCTGCCTGGGAGGGTGGGAGGAGGGGATTCCCCAGCTGAGGCCAGAGCAGCCCCTCCCCGCTCCTGCCATCACAAAGCCTTGATTTGAGGAAGGGCCAGAGGAGCTGCTTTCTGTAGAAAACAGGGCAGAGACCCGTCCAGGGTCAACAGGCTCCTGGGACCCGTCCAGGGTCAACAGGCTCCTGGGACCCGTCCAGGGTCAACAGCATGGGGTGGTGGTGAGGCCAGGATCCAAGGTCAGCCTGATCTCGGAGTTTGAGCTCTTCACCAGCCCGGCTGCCTGACCTTGGACATCACATCACCTGCTCCGAGCCTCAGTTTCCCCATCTGCAAAATGGGGCAAGAATGTGGCCTCTACGGGCTTGTGACAGAGATGAAGCTGGGTAAGGAGGTCCCAGGTCAAGCCACAGCCACCCCCTGTCCTCCTGAAGGGAGGGCTGGACCCTCTGGCAGCTGTCCAGGGGCAGGCCAGCACAGATCAGGGCTACAGAGTCTTAGAGCTGCTTGTCGGAGTGAGACCTGTACATCCAGAGGTCTCCCCTATGTCCGAGGGTGCCCTGGGCTGGTCATGCCTCTCAGGTACCTGGAAGTTGCTATTTAGATCCCAAGTTCCCTTCCCACAATAGCTGGCTTGGAGGTCTCTACACACCTCCCCCACACGAGTGCAAACAAGCCCCCAGCCCCCCTGGTGCAGCTTCCATGAACCTGCAGCTCAGGCCCAACTTCCAGCTGAGACCAGGATGCCCATGTTGCCCCAAAGAGCATCTTTATTCGCGGCAAAGGACGTCACCATAGCAACACACTTCAATTCCCTGAGAACTTTTCCCTTATCGTTCACTTTCCTAGCTATGTCTTTGCAGAAGGAAACACAGAAGACAGAACACACCTCACTGGTCAGGTGCGCCGAGCTGGGCTGGTAGGAGACAGGTTCTGTGCAGGAGGTGGGCAGGGAGAGGCCAGATACCACGACATATAAATACATAGAGTGTTAGACATTTCCATCAGCTTTAAGAACAAAGATTATCCCAAGTTTGGCTTCTGCTTTTTCTGATCCACAGAAAAGATAAAATAGCGCCCTCCCCAACCCCCCGAAAACACAGACAAAAACACCCTACTTTGTACCCACCCCCTTTCGAAAAAGAAGCACAGTAAAAAATACTGTCACAATATTTACAGACACACCCACTATGGGTGACTTTCTCTCCACTTCGGAGAGGAGATAAGATCCTCAGCTGACTCCCCGTCACAAAGGGAAGATGGCTAAGAGAGCGGGGAAGACCCCTGCCCGGGATGGTGCCGTTCCCCAGGTACCCAGGCCAAAGCTCAGTAGGAGGAGGGGACTCGGGCCACACCCCCCAAACCCAGCTTTCTCGCAGCACTGAGCAGGGTGAGTTGTCCTGGGGACTCTAAGGAGCCAGGATCCCAGGGGGGCAGGCGCCTGCAGCGCTGGGCCCGCGCTCGGCAGGAGGGAAAGGCACCTGCACATCGCTGCAGAGCAGCCCCTGGTCCCCATGCTGCCCAAAGACCCCAGAATGATAATAAACCTGCCCTCAGAGTGGCCTCTGACTTACAAATCCTTCTGGGGTGGAGCATGGAAAGACAGACAGGTGGTGCCTTGCCTGTTCCTCGGCAGAGCAGAGCTGCCCAGCAGTCTGCTACACGGATGGGCACACAGTACACACACACACACACACGCACAGCCCTGGGGGAGCCTCGAATGCCAAGGCCAGGGCGGCACAACAGAGGTCCCCGGGCCCTTTGGATACCAGGGGTGCCCGGGGACAGGGTTTCAGCCATAGCTGCTAGAAGATGGCAGTGTGGGGACACCAGGGTGTGTCCGGATACAGGTGGCAGTGGATGGAGCGGAACCTGTGGGGACAGAGTGGGGGGCTGGTCCGTGTGGGGTGCGGGTACTGAGCTCCCAGCACCGGGGGCCCTCTTGCACCCAAGCAGGCTCCTGGTCGTACTCTTTCATCACGCTGCTTAGCTGCGGCAGACCCCAAGGGACCCTAGGTGAGCCCCGCCCCCATCTGGGCCTCAGTTTCCTCACCTGGATGGGTCGGCCTCCACTGAGAAGGGCCCCTTAATGTGGACAGCATTCCGCTTGTTTTCAAACATGCCGTAGCTCAAGGTCACCTGCAGGGGGAGGGACACAGTGACGCTGGGAGGGGTGCCAATACCACCCCACCCTGCCCCTTCCCTCCTCTCCCAGCCGCTCTCCTCCGTCCCCATCCCTTCCTGGGCTGCTAGGCAGCGCACCTGCTCGTGGAGCTCGGAGGTGGGGACCTGCTGCAGGTTCTCCAGGTGGGAGTGGAAGAGCCCACTGCGGATGAGGGGCACGCCCAGCAGAGCCTCCACGATGTAGCCGATGGTGCAGTCGTCCGGCAGCCGGATCCGCTCGGCCGTGCTCATGAAGTGGCCTCCGCTGTGGGAGGGCCGGAGTGAGCCGAGGCGGGAGCTGGGCAGGAGCCCACCAGGCAGTGTCACCCTGGCCGGGCCCAAGAAGGAGGTGCACATGCCCGGCCTGTGTCCCTAACGGGCTCTCTCGCTGGCAGCCCCCCACCTCCCTGAGCCCCAGGACAGCCCCCTCCTCCGTACCAGCCAGATGATTCTCTGTGAGTTGGGGGTTACCGGACGCAGGAAGGGGTCCTGCCCAACCTGGGTGCTGACCACCCTGGTGGCTGTGGGCAGTGGTGGGACGACTCACCCTGCCAGTACACGTGAGGTTGGGGACACTGGTGCTGGGAAGATGAGTCAAGCCAGGCCCCAGCGGGGGGACCTTGCGACCTGGGGCGCCCACTCACCTGGCCCGGGGCGCCCACTCACCTGGCCCAAGGCGCCCACTCACCTGGCCCGGGGCGCCCACTCACCTGGCCCAAGGCGCCCACTCACCTGGCCCGGGGCGCCCACTCACCTGGCCCAAGGCGCCCACTCACCTGGCCCAAGGCGCCCACTCACCTGGCCCGGGGCGCCCACTCACCTGGCCCAAGGGCTCATCTTCAGGCCCAGCCCCCGGCTGATGCAGAAGCCAGCCCCGCCGGTGGCAAACCAAAAGTGGACGGGCCGCTGCGGGAGGGGGCACATGGTGAGGCTCCCAGACCCTGCCCCCAGGCTGCAGGGACGCCTCCAGCCCCTCCCCCGCAGGCCTGTGTGGGCGGAACACTCACCACCCTGCTCTCGCTGACCCTCTCTGTGGCCTGGATGGGCCTGTCCAGGCTGGGCTTGCCGAGGTAGATGTCCTGCGTGTGCGGGTAGCTGGCCAGCAGCTTCAGCAAGGCCCGCACGTTCACGTAGTTATCGTCGTCCACGTGGCAGAACCACCTGCGGGGAGGCAGGGCCGTCAGGGGGGGCGCGCGGGGGGCGGGGACTGCCGGGGCGGGAGCCAGCCCGAGGAGGGGACGCTCCCGGGCCCCAGCCGAAGGCCAGCACTCACTTCCTCCCCGATTCGACGAAGCGGTCATACTCCACGGCCATCTTGCAGGACAGCGCCTGGCGGCTGTGGGCAGCCGAGCAGTTAGTATTGACCACGTTGCCTGCGGACGAGGGGAGGGGCTGTGAGTGGGTCCAAGATGGTTCAGCGAGGGCGGCCTGGCCCAGGGTCACACAGCAAGCCCCGTGAGAGCAGAGCAAGAGAGGGTGGGTGGCAGTCTGTCTCGAGGCGCCCTGGGTTCAAGCCGTGCCTACGATGGCCTCCCCCTCAACCCCTCCCTCGAGCAGGACCCAGGCCCGGCGATCTCACCCCCCAGCCCAACCCCCTCCTAGGGGCCCCGCCCCGCCCCGCCCCGCCCCTGCCCATTCAGGCGGCTTTTTCCCAGCACCAGCCACCTGTTGCCGCCACACCAGCTCAAAGGGCCCCGGGCGCTGAAAGGGCCTCATTTGCATGAGAATTGGGCGGGGGGGGGCGAGTGGTGGGGCGGAGCGTTGAGCAAACCCCTTGAGTAAACTGCCATCCCAGGCCCGTGGCCTCGGTGACCTCTCCAGAAGGGAGGGTTTCCTCTGGGCGGGAGCCCCCCCGAGCCTCCCCACGTCCAGGGCTCACCCGTGCGCCTGGCCAGGGCTTCATCTTCCCCGTCCGTGAAAATGTACGTCTGCAGGGAGAAATACGGCCTTGAACAGGCAGCTCTGTGCCCCGGCCACCGTGGGGTCCAGGGCTGGGCACCCTGCGGCTTCACAGGGATCCTGCAGTCACACCCATGCCCCACCTTTGAGCCTCAATTTCCCCACATGCAGAGTGGGGCTCAAGTGCCTACCCTGAGTGGAAGTGGGCTGGGGGCCCAGGAAGACCCCACCCCCTACCACCCCACCCCCTACCTCGACAGCTGGGCCCAAGGTCAGCCGGCAGCTGCACCGGCACGAGCCAGGTGCGGTGCCCCGCCCACCCGCCAGGTAACCGGCTCCGGCTGTCCTGCACACCTGGCGGGGCACACACCCTTACTGACACAGTGCCCAGCCTGTGGGAGGGGCGGAGGGTGGGGGGGGCAGGCGGAGGAGGTCCGCTTTGGGAAGCCAAGTCTCAATCAGTCGGGGACAAAGGCCTCCGCTGGGCGGCCGCCAAGCACTGGCGAACAAAGGGCCCGGAGGGAGGATGAATCACCAGGCGTTGTCCGCCAGCTTTGTCCTGGGCCGCGCTGTGAGGGGAACTCGGCCGCGTTAAGCGGGAGTGGCCGCACAGCCCATTACCATACAGCTGGCCTGGTTAACTGGGCCGGGCTGGGCACAAGGTCCGGCGGGCTGGGGTGTGGCCACAGCCCTGCAGTCCTCCGGGCTGGGCCCTCAACACCGGGGCCTCCCTCGCACCCCTGGCTGCGTGACCAGCCAGTGCAGCCGGTCACCTTCTCTGAGCCAAAGCAGCCTCCAGGGTTCTAAGGAGACACGGTCCGCAGGGTTGAGGCGGGAAACCTCACGTGCCCCAGCGCAGGAATCAGTGCCCCCAGCATCCATGCAGCCTAGCAGCCCCGCCTGCTGCATGCCCTGCTCAAGGCCACATCAGGGCTCCACCTGTGCCAGCACGGGGCCACCCCTGCCGGGATCGCTCCGCGGAAGAGGTGGGGGGCAACGGGGAGGGGCCAGGAGCTGCCAGCGCCCGCCTGGGCCCGTCGGCACACGGGGAGGAATGTTCCTTTACCTCTGCCCGGCCCGCCCAGCGCGTGCCGCCCAGCACACCCAGGCGTGGCTGAGTGCAAAGCCCAGGCCCGGTGGAGGGTGCTGGGAGCACAGGCAGCGGGAGACCCCCCACCTCCGTGCCCACCAGGCCTCGGTTTCCTTCTGTGTACAAACGGGTGCAAGGGAGGGGCCGGCATGTGCAGGCCTGGCATACAGCACGAACCCAGCGACCTGGCGCACTCACCTGCAGTGCCCACCCTCAACTGGCAGCTCCAGCTCCTTGCCCAGCCTGAGCCCAGACCCGGGCACACTCTCAGTGAGGTCACAAGCTGGCTGGGCCTAGAGAGAGCTAAGGGAGGTGGCAGGCTCCTTCTACACCCTCTCCACGCACGCACCCCCTCCTTCCAGAGCAGACACCCCAGGGCAGCCCGCACGCACAGACTCGCATCCAGCGCCCCGGCCCCGCCAGCATCTCAGCCCAGGAATGCCGTGGGAGGACGAGGCCGGCCCGTGCAGACCCGCCGTTGCCGCCACTGGATTAAAAGGAAAATGCTTTCTTAATGAGATCAAGGGAGGCCTAGTTCTCCCGAGCGCTTGGTGGTGCCCTAAAAACCCAGCCCAAGGCTACGGAGATTAAAGTCACCTTTGTTCAGAGGGGAGTGCTTGGAGGCGTGAGGTGTGGCGTGTGCGGGTGCCGGACCTCCGGTCTCCCCACATCAGAGCAATCAGGAGGGGAGGGGATGGGCTGCCCGGTCGCGGGCCTCACCCACTGCTCAGAGCCTCATTTTCCGCCCTCTGTGCAATGGGCGGAACCAGAGCTCAAGGGTGCCCAGGGCAGGGTGCTCCGACGCATTCTCTTCTTTCATCTCCCTAATGGCCCTGGGAGGAGGGCACCATTACGACCCGAGTGTACAAGTGGGGAAACTGAGGCCCAGAGAGGGGCAGCCCCCAGTCTGCGGTCACACCCCGGGGCAGAGGCTGTGCTGGTCCACCCCAGCCACGCCTTCCAGGGACCAAGACACACACCCCTCCCCCCCACCCACCCAGACCCCTCCCCACTTCCCCAGAAACGACAGGGCTGGAGGAGGAAGAGTTGGGCAGCGAGGGCCGCAGGGCTGGCTGTGGGTGGGCGGGGGGACACCCACAGGAAGCGGCATTGTTCCTGGAGCTGCGATTCAAAGAAACACAGGATGCCAAGCTCTCCCCCCAACAATTGTGGCTGCCGCGGTGGCAGCCGCTGCAGCCTGGCCCACTCCGGGAGGGATGGGGGAGGAAAGTGTGGGCCAAAGGCCCAGCCCCTCATCCTGGACTTCAAGGCCCGCCACAGTGTGGTCTCTATTGTCCACCCCCACCCAAGTCACTGCAGTTGCTGGAAGTTTCTTGCACACCCCCCATGCTTGTGCTCGAGATGCCCAATTGCCCTTTCAGGGCATTTTCTTCTCTCAGTCTAGCTCAAATGGCACCTCCTCCAGGAAGTCCCTCCCTCCCCAACACGGGTCAGATGCCCACTTTCAGCTCACACAGCCTCTCTGGGTTTCCCCCGCTGCGGCCCTGACTTCCTTGAGTCTCCCCCATCAGACTGGGTCTGAATCACCCCTCACAGGGCTGGGAAAGGAGGTCTCTCTGTTGAAACAGTTTCGAGGACCCCTCCCCCACAGGACACCGTAAGAGGGGTTCCTGCTTGCTGTGACACATGAACCGATTGTTGGGGACAGATTCGGCCTCTCCTGGGTGGGGGCCCTAGGGTGAGAAGGAAACCCAAGTGGCCCCTCAACGGGGAGCAAAGGGTCCAGGGGAGGGACGGCCTCCACCCCGACTCTGAGTACTCCCTGGGCTCATTCCCTACATCTCTAGGCTTTGCCAGTCCTCTTTTACGACACCCTACTGGAAGGGCAATGCTTTCCCTGTTTCAGAGATGAGGAAACTGAGGGTCAGAGAGGCCCTTGGTCTTGCCCAAGGTCACCTAGCTTGGCTGGGACTGGTACCTGAGACCCCCCTGACCATATTCCCTCCGCTGGAGAAAGCCCCCAAAGTCCAAGACGAGGGGTGCTCAGAGCTGGTGGCAGCCCAGAGGGGGCTGAACACTGCCAAAGGTCACAGCAGGGAGGCAGAGTCCTGGGGGATGGTGCCCCACAAGGGCTGTCACTCAGGGATGTGGGGGACCCCACAGGCCCTCATCGCCAGGCAACCTGAGTGGCCAGCACGCCGGCGGCGTTCCCATGGAGCACATAGCTGCACACAAGAGGCCGGACGCCTTTCTCCACTGGAGAAAGGGGCTTTGTTACCTTGCCCAAGCGGCCGGCGTGAGAGCCGCCCGGCGCTGGGAATCCTAACGGCCCAGCAGCCGAACAAAACCCACAGCCCCCGCTGCTCCCCCCGCTGGGCTGCTGAGCCCCTGCGAAAGGGACGCTGTGTTCCCAGGGCCCCCTCCCCACGCTTGGACCAGACAGGACCCTGCCCCCCCAGGCCCCATCAGGACCCCATCATGGCCCTGCCCCGAAACAGGGCTCAGCCAGGCCAGAAGGCCCCCAGACCTCGAGGGCTGACACAGGGAGGAAGCGGTGTGGGCTCTTCTCTGAGCCCCCAGCCTGGTCAAGGGTCCTTCACCCTCATCCCAGATACCCAGTTTGTCCCTTGAGTTTCCCAGGTCAGGGATATCCCCCCACCCCCCACCCCCACAGGGCTCACATTCTGCCCTCGTCCTGCCCCAACCCAGCCGTCCTGCTGCAGCCTGGAGGGAGATTTTCAAAGTGGGGTGTGTCTTTATTATGTGTGTGAGGAAGTCGATGCTCAGCTAGGATGTACTGAGCACAAGGTTCCAGGCTCCAGAGACTTCTGCACTGTGGAGAGAGGACCGCCGAACAGACTCTGAAACCCAGCGCTCTCTTTCTTTTGAGATGGACTCCCCAGGGCCCACTAACGCCCACCCCCAACTTGAGAATATTTTCTACAGTGACTTGTCCCATTGCAAAGACTGGGATGGGGATGCGCCTGGCCCTGAGCCCAGGGGTCCTAACCCCCCACTCCGCCTCTAAGGAAAGAGTCTTCTTCCCAGGGAAGGGCATGAGCCCAGGGTGACGCCCATGCAGAATCTGCCTTGGGGAGGTTTGGGGACAATAACGCCCCGTTAATGAGTTCCAGTGTTTGAGGGGCAAGAAGCATCACAGGGCACCAACCCCAGGCACTGGTGGCTGGTGTGGGGTCAGTGCAGGCCACCCAGGGCCCTGGAATTTGGCTGGGGATGGGTCCCCAGCACGCAATTCCACAACCGTATGGGGAGAGTGGCCCCACCAGGAAGACTGGACTGGAAGGGGGCAGACCGGCATCACTCCCCCTGATACTCCCAGTGGCTGTACAGAGGTGCAGCCTGGCGCCCATCGGATGCTGCCACCAGCTGGACAAGAGGGCACCTTCTCCCCTGCCCACTTGCCCAAGCTGCGGGGGCTCACCATCTCCTTGTGGCGCGAGATCCACGTCTCCAGCAGCAAGTCGAGGCGCGCGCGGTGAAACTTTTTGGTGGTCTTGACCGCGATGAAGACGTCGTGCGGCGTGAGTGGCTCGGCCGGGGGCCGCGGATGGCCGTCTGCGGGGCGGGGGACGCTGCCGGGCGGTGGGCCCGCGTCTCTACGAGAGCGGGTCAGCAGGCTGAAGTACTCGGACAGACTGTGCACCTCGCGGACTAGCACCCCGGGTGCCGCCGCCGCCTCCAGCCCAGGAGCTGGGGCCGCCCCCGAGGGGCCCGCCAGGCTGCGCAGCGCGCGCCGACCGCGCTCAGCGGGCACCGGGGGCGGCGGCGGGTCGGCCGTGAGCACCAACAGGCAGGCGAGCAGCGCGCCCGCCAGCGCCAGCAGCAGGCGACGGCCGCAGCGCTTGAGCATGGTGGGGTGGCGGCCGCACCGTGCGCCCAGCCCCGCGCGCCCTGCCCGGTGCGCCCTGCCCCTCACTCCGGCGCCGAGGATCTGGGGTCCCGCGGCAGGTCCAGCAATGCGCCGCCCGCGCCCCGCGCTCTTAAACCGCCCAAGCCTGGCTCCGCCCCCGGGGGCGGGGCCCTCCGTGAGGCCCCGCCTTCAGCACGAGCTCACTGGCTCCCGGGCCCTGGGGCGGGGCCTCTCCAGGTTGCCCCAGATGCTCTGCAGAGCCCACGTGGGGCCGCGGCGGGGGTCTGGGAACTGCCGAGCGGGCGTCTTGGGCTCCCGCCCCCGGTCCGCACGTGCACGCCCCGCCCCGCCCCGCCCGGATCGCCCCGGCGGGCAGCGGGGCGGCGTGGGGATGTAGGTCCGCCCCGCCCCAGTGGCCCTGAAGGGGAAACCCAGGCTGGCCAGCGCCGGCTGGAGATATACCCGGCGTCTGACATAAGGAGGGGCGCGCCCTCGGCGCTGTGACGGGGATTCTGGGACAGGGACTTCGGGCTCAATCGTCCCGCGGGGGACGTCCTTCCTTCCTCGCTCCACACTTCCCCTCCCCGAACCCGGCTTCCTGCCCTAGGGACGGCGCAGGCCTTGTAACAGGGCTGGTGCCTGGGTGGACCTGACCGCTCGGTCCAGAGTACCCTTTATTAATATCGAGGAGGTGATTAGCCACCTGAGCCACAGGTAGGGACACGAGGTTCCAGCGAGAAAGCACCTTACCAAATTCCATCCCTAGCCCGCGAGCTAATTTCCTCGTCTCTGCCCAACGTCGGAGGGCAGAGGATTGGTTCCCCGAAATCCTCGGGCGCCCCGTGGCGCCCCGAGAAGAAACCGAGATCGCCCCTCCCCGCGCGGGATGAAAGGCCGCCTTCTGTCCCATTTGGTCCCTCTGCTCTCGGGCCAGATGTGGCCCAGCTGTGCCCCCGCCCCGCCTCCCCGGCACACGGCGGCTCCCACCCCCGGCCCTTCCCACGGGCTGGGCCAGCCCACCGCACGAGCAGGGGCGGCAGGAATGTGCGCCGACAGCCTGGGTTGAGGGTTAGGGACGAGGGGCGAGGAAGTGGCCAAGGGCTCCCCGTGGCGAAATCAAAGTCTGAGTCGCCCGCCCGCAGCATCTTCCGGAAGCGCGGCTAGGGGCGGCTCTCCGCTTGGCTGCCTCCTTCCCCTCCCTCCTCAGTTCCTCCGCATCCCCTACTAAGGAGGCCCTAGGCGACCACCGCGGCTAAACTGGTCCCCCCCTTAGCGCTCACTCTGCCCGCTGGCCCGTTTTCTTCATAGCGCTTACCTCTGCTCGATGGCACCCCTTCATGGTCCCTTTCCCTCCACTTGAATGTCAACTGCGGAGAACAGGGCCTGGAACGTAGTAGGTGCTCTATAAAGACTTGCTGTGTAAATGTCTGGCCCGGGTTCCAGACTCTCGCCTGGCGCATTTGTTCTCAGGGCCCTGGGGCCCTACCCCTTGCCCCTCTGGGATGGGGTGCGGTGGAGGATGGGAGTTCCCAGGCCTCTTCCTGTACCCACCCCCAAGGTAATTAGCAGGCGCCACCTCAGGCAGGCAGATGCCTGAGCAGATGGTGCTAGCTGTGCCCAAGTGACAAGACTCCCATGGAGTCACCTCCTGCCATAAACCCCTCCCCCATCGGCCAGAGCCCCGCCTTGGAGCCTCTAGTCGGCTGGAGAGGTGGGGGTGGGCAGGTGGGAAATGGACCCGATGGTGGGGTGGGCCACTCCCAAACAGTCAGCTGAGCCCCAGCACAGCTCCAGCCTCCTGTCTGAAGGGTCTCTGTGCCCCATTTCCCTCGCCCTACCACCGATGCTTATCTATCCCATTTCTGGGCTATTTTGAGAGGGAGCCTCCTCCACGACTTTCCTCTCCACCCTGGTCTCCCTGCCCCCAGTCTACCTGCTCTATTGATTCTCCACTCAGAAACCACACAGCTTAATCAGACCCCCACGCCCCTGACACACACACACACACACACACACACACACACACACACACTCACAGGTCAAAATCTTTGATGGTTTCCCATGGCCCCTGAGTTCAAGTCCTAGCCTCGTGTCCACGTACCTCCCAAATGGGTCCCAGCTCCATTTCTTGCTACTCCCTGCAATGCCTCCCCATTCTCTAACAGCCCCCAAACCGTCAAGCCCCCAAATCTTTGCATGAACTGTGCCCATACCTACCGTCAGTGGCACCCATATTAAGTGGTACCCACTAGGTGCTGAGCATTCTGCAAGAGGTAGGAGGGACAGCAGCATGAAGCCATGCCACCCCATACTCCCACCTGAGGAGGTTCTGTGAGCCAACCCCTCCATGGCCCCTCCCCAAGGGGCGGGACCCCCTGCTCCGCACCCCAGAGCATCCCTGCTTTCTCCGACTCGTGCTCCCCGGTTCGTGCTACATAGTCCTGGCTGCTGTGCCTTTGACACACCAGACAGCAGATGTGATGTGCCCATTGTACAGAAAGCAAGTTGAGGCTCAAGAAGCACTGCTGCATTGTACTCGGGGAGCAAGGAGGAGGAACAACTGTAGAGAGGGGCAGTGGCCCAGCCTGGCAGGGGCACGGTGTAGAGGCCAGCAGGAGGTTTTCTGCACCTCTCTGCAGCCAGGCTTGGTGGGAGTCCGGGGACCTGGGTGTGAGTTCCTGTCTGGGAACAGCAGGACAAAGCTTTGCAGCATTCTTGTGGGGGCCATGGGCCTTGGCAAGAGTGATTCAATTTCTTTGCTGTCAGGAGAATGGAATTTCGTGGTGACTCCTTGAGGTCTGAAAACCGTAGGGGGGTGGCGGCCTAGCCACCCCCGCCCCCTTCCCTAGGCTCAGCTCCAGCCTGAGGCACTCCCCTCCCCTGCCCTCACCCTAGACCCAAAGGCTCCCTCCAGGGACCCATTGGACCAAACAGCTCTGAGGAGGGGGGGTGGTGAGAGGAGGAGGTGCTGGGCCCAGGACAGGAAATGGGGACCCAGGGAAGGAATGGGGAGGGCTGAGCAGGTTGGCAGGAAACCCCTTGAGGCCTTAGGGTCCTTGGGAAGGGGAGTCGGGGAGAGGCTGTGTCGGGGTCCTCCCCAGGTGTGGGACACAGCCCCGGGGCTGGGCCCTCTGGAGCCAGGCTACTTGCTTTCCAATCCCAGAGGGGCCACTTCTCAGCTTTATCACCTTGGACCTGGGACATTCCTCCTCTGAGCCTCAGTTTCACCACCCATAACACGAGGATGCCATTGTCGTTCATCTTTTAAGTTGCCTACGGGCAGTAAGTCAGCCGAGCAGGCGGTCTGGCCCTCTGGCTCGGGGACATGGGTGTGTGCACCTCTTGGGCGGCCGACCTCCGCTCAGCATGGCACGGCCCCTCCACCAGCCCCCGAGTGGGGCTCCTGGGCAGCCGGGTGGCAGAATGGCTTGAGAACTGCCGAACGAGGCTGGTTGGAGAGGTGGCCGAGGACAGGAGGCCCACATGACCAGCGAGGCCCCAGGGGACTCTCCTTGCCTCCCTGTCGGCTCAGAGGAGGTGTTGTGTGCCCGTCCGAGCTCAGGCCCCCTTTCCCGGCTGGGGCTCATTCTGGGGCCTCCCGCAAATGGAATCAGCCCCAGCGGGTTCTAGAAGCCCCTTCCCCACCGGCTCCTGGAGCCTTGGGGCTGGCCCCCCCTGCCTGTCTCTTTCCCGGGAAGATCCAGGAGACATAATGGGTGACCCATTAACTCGAAGCGGGTCATCCAAGGCAGTCCTGCTCGGTGTCCCGGGAACAGCCTTTCCCAACCCAGCAGCAGAGCCCAGAGAGGGAAGGAAGTCATGGTCCCCACCCCCACGAGGTGGTCGCCGGCAGGTGGAGCCGGGCAGGGGCCTCACGCTGCCCCACCTGACACAGACATGAGAAGCCTGTCCTCAAGGCTGCCATCAGGGTGTCCGAGGAAAAGTGACAGCGTGGGAGCCCCAGATGCCAGGGTGCCCACGGGCTTCCTAAGGGGCAGTGAGTGGCATGCCCGCGGTGGCCCAGAAGCTTCTGGACAAAGAGTCAGTGCTGGCAGAAGGCGAGGTAATGGAGAGGGCTTGGCTTAGAAGCTCAGCGCAGAAGGGAGGGGGCACAGCAGGCGACGGCAGCTGATCTGCATTACTGATGGTCTGGGTGGCAGTGCACCCGTGAGAACAGACAGCCTACAGCTGCAAATGAGCCCCCGGCCCAGTTCCCCCTGCCTGCCGGCTCGCTCTGCCTGGAGCCCCTCACCCCCGGCCCACGCTCTGTGTGGTCTTGGGCCAGTTCCCTTCTCTCTGTAGGTCTCAGGATTTTACAATCCTGAGATATCTGTAATAAGGATATAGCTGGTACCTGCCCCGTCCTGCCAACCCTGGGCTGGCTAGGGGCTGGTACTCTGCAGACGGATAGCACCAATGAGCACTGGTGGCCTCCGGCCCTTTGGCCTGAACCTTGGGGCCTGGTGTGGTCAGAGCAGCCAGGCCGACTTGGCCTGGATGGCTGAACAAGGCTTCGGGGAGTGTGGATGGACGGATGGATGAGGACATACAGAGACTCAAGAGAGCACTTCTTCCCCCCCCCAGCCCCCTCCCGCTCAGGGGAACATGGGTCTCAGAGTAAAAGGAGGCCTGGCAGGGCTGCCCACTGAACTCTGAGCTGGCAGTGGGGATGGGGCCTCAGGGCAGAGCTGACCCCCATGAAAATGACCGCATGCTATGTGTCTGCCCTACACTGGGAAATGGGCATTTCCCACTGTACCGCCTCAGGAAGGCCTCAGAAGGTCCCACTCAAACCATTGGTCTTACACGTGGGACACAGGGGTCCAGAGAGGGGAAAAAGGATGCCCTTGACCCCACGGGAAGGTCAGGGTGTCTCAGCCCCGGGACCAGGGTTTGCGCACACAGTGAGGGCGGCAGGCCTAGAGCTGGCAGCTGTGTTTCTTCCTGGTGGCTACGCTGGGGCCATCTGGGCCGCGGGGCTGGACGGAGCTAATCTGATTTGCAGCCCCCGGTGGCAGAGCCCCACCGCCAGAACCCATTACTGACGTCCTGCGGGGGCCAGACTCCCACCAGGAAGACACCGGAGCCCCTGTGCCCCAGCTGGCCCTCGTCTTCCCAAGAATGGCTAGCTTGTGCTGGGCAGGGCTGAGCCGTGGCTGTGCTGGTGCCTGCCAGGCTCCAGGCTCGATCCCCTGCCCCAGTCATGACCCTGTGCCCAAGTGGATGGGACCAGACCCCAGGAGCAGTGGGAGGAGGGGCTCCGGGCCGGATGGGGTAGCGGGGGTCAGAGTCTTGGCTCCCAGGGAGCCCCGCTTCCTGTGTGAGCCTGAACTTGCCTCTGTCTCCCTGACCTCAGGCCCCTCCTCCATCTGGAACATGGGATGGCGTTGTCCTCCCTGTTGCTCACCGGCATGGGGGAGGACGTGGCATCCCTTGATATTCTGGGCTGCCCTGGAAGCTTGGGGGGAGGTACACGCCCAGGAGCGGTAGTCACAGCCCCAGAGAGATAAGCCGCCACCGTGGACCCATCCACCCATCTGTCTGTCTGTCCATCCAGCTGTCCGTTCACCCACCCATCCAGTAGCATCCCTGGGCGCTTTCTCCATTCCCAGCTCTGGCTCCAGGGGAGTGTAGGAGGTGACTCAGACACAGCCCCTGGTTCCAGGGGGCTCACAGCCTCCTGGGGAGGATTCTTCCAGCACCCAGATGTTCCCCAAACAGGCAGAGGGTGGTAGGGGCTGGAAGATGGGTCAAGTCCAAGTGTGCCAGGGGCCTGGGCAAGGGAGAATCCACCTTGTGCCAGGGCTGGGGGTACAAGGCTTTAGGAGAGGCTTCCAGGAAAAGATGGTGACTGTCACCCTGTAGCTTGAAGGTTTGGGCAGGCGGAGGTGGATGGGAAGGCAGTCGGGGGTGACTGGAGAGGTTGTGTGTTTCGATGGGGGTGTGGGGAGAGCAGTAGTGAGAGTTGAGGCTGGAGAGGGGTGAACAGGAGCCTCAGGACCCAGGCTCAGGAGGTCAGGCTGGGGAGGGGCTGGGGAGGCACTGGGGAGGCACTGGGGAGCCTCAGAAGTTTTGTGAGCGAGAGGGGCGTGGTCTAGGTTGTTTTATCAAAGGAGGAGAAGCAACCCGCCGTTCAGCTCAATCACCAGGAGTCAACCCTGAGCCTCCCTATCTGTCTGTCTGTCCCTCCGGGCCTTGTGTCCTTGCGGCCAGAGAGCGAGGAAGCTGGGAGGGGTCTGGGGGCAACGTCGGACTTTGTGCTCCCTCCTCCCTTCCTTGGGAGCCTGTGCCAACAGTAAAGAGTCTGGGGAGGATTTTCGGAAGAGGGTGGGGCCAGGTTGCTCGGAGGTGGGTGGACCCTGGTGGGAAGGGAGGCGGGAGGCCAGGGGGACCAGACAAAGACTGGGCTGAGGCCAGCATCAGAGGGAGGCCCAAGCCTCTGCGGCTCTGCCCTCCCTCTGCAGCCCCAGTTTAGCTGTCTGTACACTGTCTGCAGGGCTTGCCCCTGGGTTCTCAACTAGGGGTGGTTTTGGCCCCCGGGGGTAGTTGGCAATGCCTGGAGACATTTTTGGTTGTCACACCTCTGGGGTCAGGCGGTACTAGTGGAGCTTGTCAGTAGAAGCTAGGGATGATACTAAACGTCCTACTACATGCCAGACAGGCCCTAAACAAAGAATTTTCCAACCCACAGTGCCAAGAGGCTGAGGGGGAGCAATCACCAGTGAAATGACAGGTCTCTCTCCAGGCTCGGGCCTCCGTGGGGCGCTTGGGGCGGGCCCTCCTGCCAGGCCCATGGTCCGCCCCTTGTGGGCATGTGCCTGGCAGTGAGGCTTCAAGGAGCGGCTTGCTCCCCCTTTGCCTGCAGGAGGTTATATGAGGGCAGAGGGTGCGGCAGTCGGCCGCTGGGACAGTGCGCCCGCCCCGGAGCGGAAGGATTACACAGGGGGCTTCCGGTGGAGGCCTGGGCAGGGGTCAGTGGGGCGGGGGGGGGGGGGGGGGGGCGGCCTGGGCTGTGGTGCAGGGCCTGGCGCAGGGAAGGGGGCTCCCTCCCAGCCTTGCCACCCCTCACAGCCTCCAGGTGGCTCCAGCCTCGGGACAGGCCGGGGATGGGGAGCTGGCCGGGAGAGGCCTCCTTGCAAGCTGTTTGCTCAGCCGAGGTTTAATCTCCAAAACAGGAAGGCTCGTATTGACAGAAGCAGCAGGCGGAACTGCCGATGTGTCTGCCAGGTTAAGCTCCTGAGGCCCTGGCTCCTGCGCCCAGGCCGCCGGGGGCTTCTCGCCGACCCTGCCCTCAAGTGCAAATGCTCCCACCCCCACCCACAGCCCCTCGGCCGTGCCGCCTGCTGCCAACCAGGCCCTGAGGAGAGGGCACCTTGGTCCACCCTGCCAGCTGCAGGGGGGGTGGGAGCCGGCGGAGGGGGTCAGGCAGGAAAGTGGAGGGCCTGCGGGGTCACAGGCTTCGTAGGGCGTGTCTCCCGGTCTCATTTTGCAAATGAGGAAGCTGAGGCTCAGAGAGGGAAGTGAGCTGGCCTGTGACACACGGTGCTGGGGCGCGGTGGTCTGCCCGGAGCCCCCACCCCAGTTCTAGAGCACGCTCGGGTGTGGTGCTGTGGACCACTGCCATCTGACAAGCAGGAAAGGAGGGCCCGATCAGTGCCCGGAGCGCCCTCCTGTCCGACACCCCCTCCCTGGTGCACCCGGAGAGGAGGGTCTGGCTCCAGGCTTGGCACAGCTGCAGTGACCATGAATGTTTGCCAAGCAACCGCTGCGGACGTCAGGAATCTCCCCGCTGCCAGAGGAAGCCGCAGGAAGGAGCGAGCCCGTAGGTGGCCCACGGGCAACCTCTGGGGTCGGCTGGAGGGCCATTTAGCTTGACAGTGATGTCAGCCCTGCAAAGGCCCCGTGGCCCCTTTCTCCTCTCAAGCACCTGACTCGGTTGGACCAAAGTTCGGGGGCAGGGCTGAAGCCAGCCCACCCTGTGGACCACGTTGCAGAGCCCACACACCTCTCTGGCCCAGTTTCCCTGGCCACCTGGGGTGGGAGGTGGATCATAATTCCAGGCCAGTTCCAAGCCCCAGATGCTCAAGTCCTCGCCCGGCGCTGGAGCAGAGTGCGGAGCTGGCAGCGTGGTCTTGGGTGGCCCCTGAACCCTAGAAATGGCGCTCTGGCCCGACACCCTCCTTGGTTCCCCATTCACTACCCTCTCGGGAGGGCCGGCCTGCCCACATCCCAGCATCTCTGTCTGCCCCCTACACACCCCGGGGCTCAGCCAACCCACGTTCCTCCCGCTTTCCCAGCCAGCACATTTGCCTGTGTCCCACCCCACCTCCAGCTCAGCCTCCCTGCTCAGCTGCCCCCTCCTTGGGGAAGTCTTCCAGGTTTACTCCCTTCTTGTCGATCCTGGGTCCCGTCCAGCCCCAGCACACATCCTGGCACCCAGAGTACGTGACAGTGGCAAGGCAACAGGGCTGAGTTTGCTGGGTGTACCAAGAGCTAGAAGAGCCTGAAAGAGCTAAGTCTCATTTCACAGGTGGGGAGACGGAGGCCCTGAGAGTCACAGAGCAGTCAGCTCGCATCTGCAGCCACCCTTAGAGTGAGCATCTGTGGGCTTCACTTCCTGCGTGTCTCCTGCACCCCAGGAAATCCTGCAGTCCTGGGGGGCTGAGGCTCCAGGGCCCCCTCCCCTGCACGGGTCTACAGGAGGCCCCAGTACTCAGAGCACAGACAGGGTGGCAGTGGTGAACGGAACTTGGTCAGAGGCGGTTTGAGACACTGCTCCCAGAAGGAGCTCCTGGCCAGGCCTGACTCTCCCTGGCTGCCCCTGGGTAGTTCTGTCCCGCCAGGAGACCGAATAGGAGGTGGACATACCCAGGCCCGCGCTGCTGGCTGGCCTGGCCCAGGAGGTGCCCAGACCCAGGCCCCAGGCCCCCGGCCTGCAGCATAGCCCAGGGGCACCCCTCTAGGTGGGACAAGGGAGGGTCCCCAGCCTTGGCTCTGTCCCCAACCCACTGTGGGGTCTTAGGCAGGTGGCTTCTCTCTCTTCTCAGCTGGCTGCCGAACTAGAGCCCCTCCTTGGTGATCTGAGGCCAGTCCCCTGCCCCGGCAGGGCTGGGTGCCCTGGGGCAGATCTTCTTCAGGCCTAGAGCATCCTCAGGGACTGGCTGCGCCTGGGGGGGGGGGGGCCCCCCCCCCCCCCCCCACCCCTGCCCTGTCCCTGCCTGCCATTGCTGTCACTCTATCCCAGCGACCCAGTTTTTCTCCCCGTCTATGCAGGAGGGGCGGGGGACCCTGGGGGGGCAGTGTCCCCCTTTGAGGCGAGGACAGCGGTGGATCAGGTGTCCCGGGCAGGGCCGTCTGCTGGCTCAGGGCAGGGGCCACGGCTTTCAGGTCTTCAATAGGCTGAGATTAGGTTCCGTCCCCTGGGGTGGGGGGGGACCCGGTTGTGTGGCCATTGTGACAGCGTGGGAACCGCAGCATCCTGGGCCAGACAGGGACGTGCCGCCCTGCCCACGGGAGCCTGGCCTGGGGGCTGACTGGGCATCCTCCAGGGTAGGAGCACACGCCGGCACATATACACATGTACACACAGCCCTGCGTCAACACGGGGGCTCGGGGAAACACGGACCCGGCCATGCAGGCTGAGATGTGTACACACTGGGTCCTTAGAACCTTAGGGCCACTGCATGGGAAAAGGTGCTTCTTCTCTGCAGCTTGGGGAGCAGAGCACGAGCGGGATTTCAGTCGTTTATCCTTGCTCAGTGCACGACCCGCACACACGTGCACAGCAGCCGTGGCACTGTCCCCAGGCCCTCCCTACTTCTCCCAAGGCTTTCTTCAGCCTCTTCTCACCCGATGTCCTCCCCCAGCCCCCTGCTCAGATTGCAAGGCTCATCCTTGGCTGACACAGTCACAGGTCAGTCCCTGCTGGTGGTGAGGAGGAAGCAGGAGACCACAGGCTGACAAATTCAGGTCCTAACTGCAAGGTCTCGTGTTTCCTCCTTGAAGAATCAAGTGTGGGAATGAGTAGGGCCGAAATGAGTGGGATGCCTCAGCCGCTGGGCCCAAACACGCCGCATCTCCGCCACCATCACCCTTCCCCAGCTGTGGTCCTGAGGACCTGCTCTTCAGGGCCACGGTGCACAGTTTGGCAGAGAGAGGCCCAGCTGCACTCCTCCGAGTGCCCCAGACACACGTGTGCCGATGTGTGCGTGCCTTCACACGTGCGGTGGGCCTGTGTGCGCTGGCTGGGGGTGGGGGCCGTGGAGGCTCCAGGTTTGCACGTGCCAGCTGGCCAGCGTATGGCCGGGCACGGGGGACACGTGTGTCTGCGTGTACACGCGCCCAGAGCTGGCCCCGGCGGCCTGCGTGGCCTCCTTCCTCCAGCGCAGCTGCAGACTCGGGAAGGAGGAGACGGGCTGGGCCGGCCTCAGCCGTGTTCCCCAGAGAGGTGGCCGGGCCAAGGTGGGAGGCCGAGGCCAGGCCAGAGTGCCGGGCAGGGGCGGGGGCTGGGGTGTGGCCTGCACCACGTGCTTCCTGTCCTGCCGGTGGCGACGGCTTTGGACGGAAGGTTGGCCCCCATCAGGAAGGCGCTGCCTGGAGAAGTGGGGCTTCTGGAGGCTGAGTCAGCTTCCCCCAGAGTTCATCCGAATCCTCCACCATTTCTTCCTCCAGGCTGTCACCCAGCTGCCTTGTCCCAGGGCGAGTGGGGAGACTCCTTCATCTGCCCTGGGGGCCTGAGTGCAGTACCTCAGGGCAGGCGGACACTTGGCCCTCTCGACGTCCCCCCAGCACCTCCTGGGCTGAACCGCTGCTTCCCTGAGAGCCCGGGGACCCCAGGAGACATACTCCCCGAGTTCTTATTGCCCTAAGGAGTGGTCGGGGACCCCGAGACAGGCAGAATTTGCTTATGGGCACACAGCAGCTCTGGAAGGATGCAGCTGGACCCTGGGGAGCCCAGCTCAGGACCCTTGGGAAGGTGGCAGTCACACTTGTACCTGGACGGCTGATCTCAGATCACCCTACAGCCCACCTGAGCTGAAAACCCAAGCCAGGGTTCAGGAGTCTGTGGAGCAGCCCTTCATGTCCATGGAAGGTGTCAGGGAGGGCTTGCCCAAGCGGTCCCCTGGCCGGGCCTTCTCCCAGGCCCTTACCACTGTCCACGCCCACCCAGGTTCTGGGAGATACGCCTTTTCAGAACCCCCTTTCTCCTGTGTTAGTGTCCTAGGGCTGCTGTAATAAATGACCATGAACTTGGCTTAAAACAACAAGTACTTATTGTCTCCCAGTTCTGGAGGCCAGAAGTCGGAGGTCAAGGTGTGGCAGGGTTGGTTCCCTCTGGAGGCTCAGCGGGGGCTCTGCTCAGGCCTCTCTCCAGGTGCGGGGAATGTTCACGGTCCTTGGCGCTTCGCGGCTTGCGGCTGCACTGCTCCATGCTTGTCATTGGATTTAGGACCCACTAAATCCAGGATGACCTCGTCCCAATGTCCTTCACTTCATTACATCCGCAAAGACCCTTTCTCCAAATAAGATCGCCTTCACAGGTTCCGCGGGTTAGGAGTTGGACCTATCTTTTTGAGGGGCTACCATTCAACCCAGTATACCCTTAAATGCCAAGGATCTGGGAGGCTGCATCTTCCCTCACGGCCACGCCAGTGCCCCTGCACTTCTTCACGGCAGCCTCGGGGCCATGGAGGGCACCCTTGGACATGTGTGAGTCAGTAGGGACAGAGAGCCTAGCTGATGGAAGCGGGGATGGTGGCTTGGAGAATGGGCAGTGCCAGGCCTGCCCACCGGGAATGTGGTCTGCGGTCCCCACCTCCACACAGGATGGGTGGACAGACAGGCGCCTCCTTGCCTCTGTGCCCCCGGCTGGTTCTGGGCGCCCCAGGCACCTGCCCCACATAAGGACAGAGAGGCACATGCAGATGGGCCGACAACCCCTTAACGGCCGGCGCTCTGCTGGGCCTCCCCCTAGCAGGACGTTTCTCTTTCAGCCTCAGGTCTGGGCATGAGCGCTGGGTGAGTGGCCACCAGGCCCTGGGCCAGTGAGGCCCAGAGCTTGCCGCCTGCGATTGCCCCACCGGAGGAAGGCGGCTTCCACCTGTAATCACCGCGCCGAGACACAGGCTCAGCTGATCTTCCAATGTGCCTTTTACAACAAGTGGACGCTTGGCTCTGAGCTCGCCCAGCCGGGACTGAAGCTGGGTCTGTGGGCACCCATGCCGAGCGTGGCTTCCTTGGCCCTGGGCGCTGGCCCTGTAGCAGCAGAGCTGGGAGCTCCACGGGGCCCCCCTGGAGACACCCTGCTCCGGTCTCAGCCTCCCAAGTGTAACATGGGGTAAGGATCCTGCACATCTGTATTGCTCCCAGGGACCTGGGAGGGGCAGGACAATGTCCCTGGTCACAGATACAGAAACTGAGGCCAGGAGGGGCCTGGCCTGGTCTCCCCTGACCAGTAGAAGTGGGTCGAGGCAGGCCTAGGTCCCAGCTGGCCCACCACCTGCTGACCTGCTTCCTCCCAGGCCCTCTGGGGGCAGGCGGTGGGAACGGGCCACGTCTCAGCCTCCCAGCCCCCCGGCGGCCGCCCCCTGGGAGGCCTGGTCAACGGGCTCAGGTGTCCCGCACAGCCGGTTCCTCTGCCTCGTCCCATCCTCGCCTCTGTGGAGCCAGGGGGAGGGTCACTCCCCAGGGGCGCCAGCAAGGACGGCGGGCGGGGGGGCCGTCTGGCTTCGGGGGGGGGCAGGCCGGCTCTGATGCCATCTTCCATGTCCCCCCGGAGGCTGGGCCGCCCAGGTGTGTCCACAGGGACCTCCCTCGCTGTCCCTTCCCACGACCTCTGTGCCGTCCCCCAGGGCATGGTCCACGCCCGCTGCTGGCTCTGCAGCCCTAGCCTGCTCTGGTTGGGGGTGCAGGGCCCGTCTGGGGTTCAGCGGCTCAGGGGAGTGGGGTGGGCTGCCGGCTACAGATGGCCAGATGGAGAGCTGGAAACCTCCCCTGATGAGGGAGGGCCTTGCGCTCCTCAGCCGCCCGGTCCTTCCTGGGGGGTCAGGGTCATGATCTCATCTGACAGGTACTGAAAGGGAGGCTCGGGGCGGAGGGGGTCCCACAGCCTGAGAGCCATCCGAGCCTGCGTCCAGGACGCCCTGCCGGCCACTTCCTACTTCCGCCTGTGCCAGACCTGCCCTGGGTTTGATGGGTGGGACCTCACCTCAAGCCAGGGAGTTTGGGAAAACTGAGGCTGCGAGGGGGCCTAAGTGCTTTGCTCCAGGTCACCCAGCTCACCTGTCTCTTGGAGTCACGCTGCTGGGCTTTGAGTCTTCGCTCTGCAATTATTAGCTGGGAGGCCTCAGGCGAGCCCCTCAACTTCTCTGTGCCCCAGTTTCTTCAGCTTGTAAAGTGGGAGCAATGAGGAAGCCCGCTTCAAAGGGTGTTGTGAGGATCCCATGAGCTGACCACAAGGCCTGGCACACGGGGAGGGCAGTAACAGGCCCATGTTGCTATTGCCACCGTCACCATGGTCATAGTCAGGCCGGCCCTGCCGCACTGCGAACTTCAGAGCCTGGTCTTGTCTTGGTCACTGCGGAATCGCTGGGCCCAGCCCAGAGGTTACGCTCAGGGAATGTTTTTAAGCTGTGAGCAGCAGTGTGACCCCAAATCCGCCTCACTCCAGAGACCGTGGCCTCCCCTGTTCTGCCTGGCTCTCCAAGGAGACCCCCTCTGCCTGAGCCCTTGTGGGGTTCCTCTGGGCCCCGCACAGTGGCTGCTTTTACGTACGTGCTGCAAGTCAGGAGGCTGAGGCCAGAGAAGGCGGACCCTCTCAACCAGGGCAACCCAGTTTTGGTTGGTGTCGAGGAGCCGCTGGGTGGCCTGGGCTGGGGGCTTGGCCCGGGGTTGGGGGGATGGAGGAAAGCAGAGCTGGCGGGTGGGGGTCTTGGGCCCCTGCCGGCGTGAAGCTGGGCGGGTTCCCAGGCGGCCGGGCCCGCTCTGGCTCGCCGACCAGCACTGCTCCAGGCTGCGGGCGCCCACACGGCAGAAGACCCATGTGCCCCCGTGCCCCCCACCGGGGCCTATGACATCCTCTGTGAGCGCCAGCGTCCAGGGGGGCTGCGGTGAGGGCTGCTGGCTCTGCCACCTCCACCCCAAGGCTGGACTTGGCGGGGGGTGGGGAGAGGCTACTGAAGCTGGAGTTTGCCCCCAGGTGCAGCCCATGCCCGCGCCCCGCGCCTCCTCCAGGGTGTCCCTCTGCCCTGCACCCCGCTGGGACCTTCGTTCACTCATGCGTCCCCCGGACGGTCCCGGTTTTCGCCTGCAAGCCTCTGGTCCTCTCCGGGCTGAGACGTCTCCCGGACGGCAAGAGGTGCTGACCCCCACGACCTGTCCGCCGAGGGCCTCCGGGAGGAGCGCGGGGCAGGAAGTGCAGGGTGGGGACGGCCCCGCCCCCGGCCCCGCCCCCGGCAGCACAGCCAATGGCAGCCGAGCTGGAGCTTCCTCAGTCTCCCTGGGGAGTTCCGGAATCCGGCTCCCGCCTACACGCTGCAGACAGAGGCTCCCCAGCCCCTGCTCCCCCCTCCTCCTCTCGGGCCCCGACACCCGCTCCCACCTTTGGGGGACGGGGGGGAGTTTTCCCCTCCGCAGTCCCTGCGACAGGTGAGGAAACTGAGGCGGACGGGGCATCTCCCACGTGGGCCACAGGCTCTCAAGGCCCCCAAGCCTTCCCGCAGCTGGCTTTCCTCACTGAACCCCTTGACCAACTACACGCTCCGAGCTTCGGCCTCCATCGCTACTGCCCGTCTTCCTGGGGGCCCTGCCCAGCTGACACCCTCACCCCCGCCTTTGCACAGCGGTCCGCTCAGCCCCAGCGCCGCCTGGGCCTCCTACGGACGGCTTCCACCTTTGCGGCTGCCCCCAGCCAGGCTGGTACGGGGCAGGAGTCTGGGTAGGCGGCCCCCTAGTCAGCCCTGTGGCCCCTGGGAGCCGAGAGCCCTGCGGGGGTGGGAGTGGGAGTAGGGCCCGGGCCTGGGTCGCACGCGCCTCACACTCAGTAAGCACGCGGGGGCTCGGGAAGCTGCCTCGTCCCGTGAGGTCCCTCAGCGAGAGACGCTGAGACCGGGCTGTCGCCCTCTTTTGCCACATGACCTAGGGAGAGGCCGTGGGGTCAGAAGACAGGCTCTGCCTCCCCACAGGAGGCTCCAGACCTTTCGTCCTAAGACTCAGTTTTCTCAACTGTCAAATGGAGCCATTTCCAGTCCTTCCTGCCTCACGTGATTGTCGTGAGGTTCAGAGAGCGACAGAGGCCCAGGGCCCGGCTGTGGAAGGAAGGGTGACGAGAGATGGGCCAATTTCAGGGGATGCTCAGGACCTATAAGGCCTGAATCCTTGCTGATAGCCACTCATCCACGGCCCAGCCAGGGAGTGGTCACCCATGTACCACAAGACAGGAGCCCCTGGCAAGGTCCATCCAAGATGAGCTTCCCTGCCATCTGAGCTGGAACCCAGAACTGGGAGCATACCTGTGCAAAGAGGCACCTTCTCCCCAGCTGCACCGCCCAGGTGGTGAGCTTCCCATTGCTGGATGCATGCAAGTAGAAGCTAGGCAGGAGAGGGGCCGTGGGGAGACAAGCAAGGGGCTGGCGGCCGGGCTAATTGAATCCTGGAATTGCAGGACTTCAGGATTCTGTCTGCTGGGGACAGAGGATGCTGCAGGGAGGTCTCTGTGGAGAGGTTCTGCTTCCAGGAGGTAGATGGGACAGTGAAGCCCTCCAGCGTGCCGTCGGAACGCCCAGACTTGGGACCTTGCCCACCTCCTGAGCTGTGCATCCCTGGGGCTCAGACTGCCCCTCTCTGAGCTGAGAGTTCCCTATCCTTTCATGCAGAGCATCCACCCCCAGCCATGAGACAGGCCCGTCCGTGGTGCTGGGTCGTTGCCCTCACGGGGCTGGCTTTCTGGAGCGGGGAGGACCCGATGCTGCTCAAGGCCTGTTGGAAGGGACGAGGCTCCAGGAAAAACAGAGCTGGTGCAGGAATCGGGAGGCGCAGGGCTGTGGCCTCACGGAGAAAGTGAGTGGGCAGAGGGAACACCGCAGACATCTAGGGAAGGACATTCCAGACAAGAAAACAGACAGCTGGAGCAAAGGGCCTGGGGCAGGAGCAGGCCTGGCACATCCCAGGAACAGCACGGAGGCCAGGCTGAAGGTGGGGGAGCCCAGGGGAAGGGAACACAGAGATGAGGGTGCGGCTGAGAGGCTGGACAAGCAGAGGACAGGGCCAAGGATGGGCCTGGGGACCCTCCACTCCCCCGGACAGGAGCTGACCACTTGGCACACGCTCCCTTCCCGCCACTGGAGTTCCCAGAGGGGGAGGGCTGGGGACTTAGAGACAATGCTAGGGACACAGGGACAGGGCCAGGCGGCTGGGGGACAGGGGGCTGGATTTATGGCCTCCTCTGACCCCGGCAGAGAAACCAGCCTTGTTGGGCATGGCCGAGTCACCAGCGACCAGCCTGGGGGTGGGACGGCCAGGATGAAAGGCCCAGAGAAAGGATTAGCCGTGGCCCAAAAGGCCACGCAGGGCGCCATGGCAACCACAGGGCCACGGAGCCCCAGAGAATGGAGCTTGTGTTAACACCTCCCCACAGACTCCTCAATGGGGCTGGGGGCTTGTTAACCAGCTTACCAGGCGGCCCATTGACATGGAAATCCAGACCTGCCATCAGTCAGCCCTGAAAAGGCCTGTCGGACCCTTAAAGGAGGCAGCCAGGGAGGAGGGGGGCCCCTTGAGCTGGTGGGGTGGGTAAGCAGGGGCAGGTGCTGGGCCAGCACGAGGATGAGCTCCCACCTTCCTGCCCTGCTTCCTCAACAGCTGAGCCCTGCTGTGTGCACAGTCCTGGCAGGAAAGCCCGGGCTTGGGCGGGCTAAGAGTTCCCTAGCCAGACACCCACTGGACAGGGTCTGTTGGGCCTTGGCTGATGGGAGTCAGAGGGGGCCACGTGGTCTGAGGTGCTGGCCTGAGCCGCAGACTCCAGGGCTGGAGGGGACACCGGATGGAGCAGTGGGACAGGTGTGGCCCGTGGCCGCCTGCCCTCATCCCAGCTCTGCCTCCAGCTCAGAAGTGACCTGTCTCCTCACTGGGAGGCCGTCTCAGGGCTGGCCTTGGCTACTGGGAGCACTGTGCCCTCCCGTCACCCTGGCCCTTTCCCCTGGGGCACCCCCTGCCCTGGCCCCTCGGCAGGGCTCTGTCCTCTATCTCCCAGCCTCTCCCGCACCCTACCCCAGGCTGCCGGCTCTGAACACCAGGGCATCTCCAGCCCTGAGCCAGTCCCGAAAATGCACTCGAGTGACCTGCCACAGCACCCAGCCCGTTCCCAGGACGGCCCTCAGCAGCGCGGAGACCGTCTGTGAGGTCGGACTGGAGGAAATCTGGCGGGAACCATGTCGGGGGCGGTGTGGGGGTGGTGGTGGTGGTGGTGGAGAAACCGCCCTCCCCCCACTCACTGAGCGGGGAAAGCCCCTTGCACGAGGAGATGTGCAGAAATGCTGGGGCGGCCCCCGCGGAGCGGGGTGGGGGGCTGGACAGGTGTCTAAGCCCCTGTCAACGGGGGGAGTACAGGCACATGGCGGCCCCTCCCCTCTCGGCCCCCTCCCTCCAGGCTCTGGGCAGGACCCAGGGCGCTGGGGCAGGGTGGCTCTGGGCAGCGGGCGCCTTTGAGGCCTCAGTCTCCCTGTCTGCAAAGTGGGCTGGTGGTGGGCAAGGGCACTGGGGGTGTGGGGAGCCTGAGGGCGGGGCTCAGGAGAAGGCCGGCTCTCTGCATTGGCCCCTGCAGGCAAAGCTCGCTTCCCCCCAACTGGGTGTGTCCCAAGCCTCAGCCCCGCATCCCAGCAAGGGGAGAGGGTCGAGGGCTTCGCCCTGTCTCCTCAGGGAGGTGGTGAGGTGCCCTCGGGGGGAAAGGAGCTGGAGGTACAATCGCGGGGAAACTGAGGCTCAGAGCCTTGCTCTGCTGTACCCAAGCCTCAGCCCTGCCTAGCCCTGGGCTTGGCTCACAGGTCACCCCTTTTGCTGATGACAGACACAGTAGGTCACAAATGGCCCGAGGCCCTGGTGGGGAAGCCCGTGTGCAGCCCTGGGTCCCCCGCCCCCCCACCAGCGTTGGCTTTCTCCGGGCGAGGCCCCAGCTGCACACAGCTGGCAAAGGGTGGGGGGCCGGGAACTTGAGAAGGCTGCGTCCCCCATAGATCCCAAGGAGGGGCCATAGGCGCCCATCAGAGACTCAGGCCGGGCTGGCCGGGCCTCCCCCTCCTTTCTCAGGCCCCCAGCTGCCATCTGCCTCTGTCCCTCCTCGGGGGAACCAGGAGGGGCCAGCCCACATTCCTCCACACGGGCCCCTCCCCACATCTGCCTTCCCAAACCTCTCTTGTTCCCTAGCAGGCCCTGGGGCCCCGCACCCCACCGCGGACCTGGACCTGCGGCAGGGACCCCTCCCCTGGCAGTACTAGGGGTCCCCACGAGGAAGTGCTCAGAGGGGCAGCGCTCCCTCGCCCCACCTGGTCCCCCAGCAGCTCCACGTCATGCCTACCCGCTATGCTCCCGGCTCAGGTGGGCACCTCTCCACCCCCACGCAGGGCTCAGGGAGGCCCTGGCACTGAGTGGGGAGCAGGAGGGAGGCAGGAGGGAGAAGTCCAGCTGGACAGTGAGGCCAGGGGTGCCAGGATGAGGGGCCACCCCGCCCCCATCGTGCACTCTGGTGATGTTGGAGGCCTGCCATGAAGGACTACCTGGGTGGGTAAAGGGAGACCGTGGGCCAGAGACAAGGAATAGTGGGTCCCAGGCTGAGGGCTAAGGTGCGATGCTCCTTCTTGTTGGTCCTCAGAGCGCTCTGGACATCCTGGAGGAGGGGGTCCTGGAAGCCAGGCCATAGCAGGGTGCATAGGAGTTCGCCAGCAGAGATGGGTGTGTCTGCTGCAGGACTCACTGTTTTCTAAACTCCTGCGTGGGCCTGGCACTTCATTCACTCAGCCGATGTTACTTGAGCACCTGCTGTGTGCTAGGCCCCATGCTGAGCACCAGGACAGAGAAAGATCCAAACAGGTCTGCTCCCCACTCCCTCACAGAGGGAGACTTTTGGCTGCTTGCTGTGAAGCCAGGGATGATGGGAGAGTGAAAAGGACTGACCCACACTGGGGCAAGCTTCTTGCAGGGGAGGCTTGCCAGGCATGGGAGGATGGTATGTGCAAAGGCCCTGTGGTTAGGAGGCTAGAGCATCCGAGGACAGGACAAGAGGTCAGTGTGGAGACGGAAGTGGGGGCACACCACACACTGTGAGCGGGAGGTGAGCAGGATGCAGTTTGCGGGGGACGGGGGGCCTCTTACCCTTCTGTGTGCACCGCTCCCCAGGCCTCCTCCCTCAAGAACCCGGAGCCTGGAGTGGACGCAGGGTGGGGGTCTGCAGTCATGGCTGAGGTGGGGGGCACATGTCGGGGTGCCGAGGGCTGTGAAGGCCGTGTTTGCGCAGGGAGCAGACGTGGGCACGCTGGGACCCAGGGACCCATGATCACACAGAGAGTCGCATTTAGAGACACACAGAACAGAGGCTCAGCAGAAACACCTAAGCAGGCTGTTTGCTGCCCATGTCCCCCCTCCCCCATGCCCCTGACACACACACCAGCCGCCGGGGGATCCGCTTTCTCTCCTGCCCCTTTTCTCTGGTTCTTCAGCAAAGCAGTTGCTCGAAACTAATTGAATTTTCCGCCTGGGAAGGGCCTGGGGAGTTAAGGCGGGTGGGGGCTGGGAAGAAGCTTGTTAACAGGTCTGGCCCTCCTTCCCCCTCCCCCCACCAGCCCGGCTCCTCCTCTCTGCAGTGGGGGTGGGATGGCCAGGCCCTGGTGGCCTAGGAGCATGGACAGACTGACAGGACGCAGCCCTCACCCTGTGCAGAGCCTGAGCGGGTGAGAGGAGGCCTGGCCTGCGGTACAGCCCCGCCTCCGGCCAGGAGCCCCCAGGGCTGCTGAAGTAGCCCCCGCACCTCCACTTCCCCTCCTCCTGCCACAGGGAGAATGGGACTGGGGTGCGGTGGGCAGGGGCATAAACCAGACGCTCCCGACGGGGGACGCAAGGCTGCCCTTCGAAACGCGGGAGCCCAGCCCGCCCCCCAGAGGAGGAGACTGAGGCCCAGGCAGGCCCACGGTACACTGTGGGCCGTGGGCAGGAGAGCTGGGGGCAGAGCGGGGCTGGTGCCTGGGGGAGGAAAGGGGGGCAGAGGGCCCCCCACCAGCCCAGGTTTACCCCCCACCCAGAGCCAGTATTTTCAGTGCGCAGTGTGCTGCAGGGCTGTGTGTGGGCAGTGGGCTGTGCAGGGAGCAGCCTGGGGACAGAGAAGGGGCCTGCACCCTCCCTGCCAGACCCCGCCCTGCCCCCCAGCCTGGTTCCTTCTCTGGACCCCAGCCCCGGGGCCTCACCAGCCTCACAGGTGCAGCAGCAGGAGGGGGACCTCACAGCTCCGCCGGGAGCTGCAGGGATGCTGGGGCCGCGGCCCTGGGGCTGGCCTCAGACTCAGGACAGCCGTGTTGCTCTGTTTCCTCATTAAACCACTGCTTCTCTGGCCTAGCCAGGGCTGCTAGCCTGGGGGCCCTGCTGAGGGGCCTCAGGAGACTGTGTTTCTCCCGAGGGGTGAGCAGAGGTGACAATGATGGGACTTCAGGTCTTGTACCGTTGGGGGCTGGAACTCCCAGGCCCCATCAGTATGAGCCTGGACCCCTGGGGGGTGGGGGGGAGCAAGAGACCTGCCTGCCTTGAAGGGAGGGCGGCCACAGGCCCCCGCTACAGATTAGGACGCTGAAGCCCTGCTTCGTTGTCTGACTCAGGGTCACACAGACGGGGGGCTCAGAGTCAGGGCTCAGATCCTGACACTGTGTATCCCTGAGTCCAGCTCCTTCCCCCACTGCGTCTGTGACGCTGCTGGAGGTCCCCCTGGAGAAGGGCAGCTCAGGGATGTGACCGGCGTAGACCTGGCTAGGTCCCGGACAGCAGGGTGGGTGGCCCTGGGGGAGGCCGCTGGGAGGACCGGGGGCCCAGGCACGGCTGGAGGCGGTCTGGGGTGACTGAGAGGTCTCGAGCTGCTGTTGGCCCTGCCCAGCCCTGCCTCCCGGTTGGCCTCTGGGATGCCCGCCGGCACAGCCCGCCTCCCTTCCTGTCCCCCTCCTCGGAGCCCTGGCCCACGAGGCAGGCACACCCGTTCCTGCCTGCTTCTCCGGAGGGCACGTGCCAGGAACCGGCGGCAGCCTCTCTGGCCTGTGCCACTGGAGGTCACGCGGGGAGCTTGGGGCACTGAGCCGGCCGGCGGGAGCAGACTGGCTCTGGGCATAGATGACCGCCATTGCCGGGCTGCGGGATGAGCTGTCTGTCCATCACCCGTTCTGTCTGAGCCCAGCTAACTACTCATACATCCACCCACCCACCTACTACACACCCGCCCACGTACCCTCCATCCACCCACCCACCCACTCAGCGCTCCTACCTGAGCGCCTGCTGCAGACCCCGGGAGAGGCTGACCACACAGTGTCCTGTTCCAGGACCCCAGGCTGGCCACACCTCAGCATCCGGGCAGGCAGACCGGGGCGGGGGCGGGGGGATGCAGGTCCTGGGGGAGCATGCATGGGGGGGTCACTGCCCAGACCAAGGTCAGCCATAGAAGCCACTAGGAGGCCATTCTGGGGAGGAGGTCTCCAAGGCCAGGGTTGGGGGAGCCACAAGGGCAGAACCCTGGGCTGTGAGACTCCAGGGCTGTGTTGCAGAGTGAAGCCCCCAGAGGAAGGATGTGGTTGGAGACAGAGGGAGTCAGAGATAAAGATACAGAGACAGTGAGAGACAGAGACAGTGAGACACGGAGACAATGAGATTCAGAGAAAGCAGGGTGAGGTTGACCAGGGTCCCACCCTCTGGGTCGGAGTCCTGGACAAGGGCCCAGCGAGCCCAGAGCCCCCTCCCTTGTCGCAGCAGGGAGATAAGGAGGACGAGGCTGTGATAAGTACGGTTGTCTTGGCAGTCAAAGCCTGATACTCCTCTTGGGGGCATTTTTTCCCCATCAAGTCATCCTGGGCTTGGTCCAGGGCCCTCTCCCCAAGCCCTGGGGTGACCAACACTCCCCCGCAAGACACCCTGAGGCCAGAGAAGGGTCTGCAAGGGGTCTTTCCCACAGCCTCTCCTGGAACCCAGGGCTCAGCCCTCACTGAGCTCAGGAGGGGAAACGGGGCCTGGAGGCAGTGAGGACCGGCTCATCCCTGCATCTGGCTGTCCATTCAGGCAGGGGGTCCCCTCTGTGGCCCCTGGGGCTGTGCCTGAAGATGGGAGGGGGTGGCGCCCACCCTGCTGATAACAACGGGTCCAAATCCACTCAGCAAACACCCACCGGCTCCCTGGGGCCTGGGTCAGAGACCGGGAGGGTCAGCTGTGGCCTCAAGAGGCCCCACTCTGGGCAGGTGGGTGTGGCAGAGGAAGCCATTCATTTGGGGGGCGGTGGTGACAACTGGTGGTTCCAGGAAGGAGCTGAGCTGTGAGGAAGAGGAAAACCGAGCCAGGCAGAGTCTGGGAGGGTTGGGGCCCCACCCTTTGTCCCCAACACATCCTCCGTGATTCTCTGACCCTCCTTTGGCATCCTGCCCCATCTGGACAGACAGATGGACAGATGTGCATGTGAGTGGATGGATGGATGGATGGACGGACACAGGATGGAAAGGAAAGACCAAAGTTAGCACTGAGGGATGGAGAGATGGATGGTGGACGAATGATCAGATGAATGGATGGGGGCGGCGGATAGACAAAAGGATAGATAGGTGGATAGAAAGAAGGATAGAAGGACAGGTGGATAAATGCCGGGCTGGCTGGCTGGCTGGACCAGTGGATAAATAGTGCATAGGTGGGTAGATGGCAGGAGGATGAATGGGTGGATGAACAGATGCTCAGATACATGGAAGGATGAGATGGCAGGTAGAATAGTGCCTCCCCCACGAAAGACTCCCACGTCCTAACCCCTGAAACCAGTGAATATGTTGCCTTACGCGGCGAAAGAGATTTTGATGATGTGATAAGTGAAGAATCTTGAGACGGAGAGATTATCCTGGGCCACGCAGATGGACCCAGTGTAATCACCAGGGTTTTATAAATGAAAAGGGGAGGCGGAGGTGCTGTGAAGATTGAAGTAGAGGCTGAGTGACATCACTGCTGGCTCTGAAGACGGGGGCCACGGCCTTCAGCCAAGGAATGCAGGCTGCCTCTGGAAACTGGAAAAGGCCAGAAAACTGATTCTCTCCTAGAGCCTCCAGAAGGGACGCAGCCCTGTCCACATCTTGATTTTAACCCGCAAGACCCATCTCTGACCCACAGGACAGTAAGATGATAAACTGTGTTGTTTTAAGCCACTAAGTTTGCTGTAATTTATTACAACATCAACAGCAAGCTAATGTGGGTGGATAGAAGGACATAAGAGAAATGGACGGGCAGGTGGGTGTGTGGAAGAATGGCCCCCAGGGCTCATTCCTTAGATTTACACTTAAATGAACCCTGGTGCTGAGGGCTGGGTGGTGAGACCCCTGGCCGAATGGCTAAGCAAAGGTTAGGGTTTAGACGCCCCAAACTTCCAAGATAACCAGAGCCCTAGTACCTGTAAGACATAACCCAGAACGTGAGCATCAGAGCTTACGGAGAGGGATGTAGCAACACCCAGAGGCAGTCCATAGTGGGCCCTAGTCTGGGTCCTAGGGGAACCCAGATGGCCCTTGTTTGGAGGGTGCTCAGGGTTGAAGGTCAGGGGCACGGAAAAGCAGCCCCCATCTCCTTCCTCCTGGTGGCCCTAGTCCAGCACCTCTGCACCTGGAAAGGGGGCCTGGGGCCATGAGGAAGTCGGGCCGCAGAGGCCCAGCTCCAGCTAAGCCAGCACTGCAGACCCGCAGGCTTTCCTCAGCCCACCTCAATGAGGCACGCCCTGGCTCACCTTCCCGTCCACACGCACAGGCACACAGACACGCATATGCACACGCCTACCCGCGCTGTCACATGGACGCCACGTGGTGGCAGGGGGAGGGGGCTCTGCCCTGCTCTGCCTTGAACCTGTGACCCTGGCCACGTCCCTGGGCCTCTCTGGGTCTCCGTCTCCCCATCTGTGCGCTGAGGGGGGAGGGGGGCCAGGGGCCAGCAGGGTAGTGGGGAAGGGGGCCTGAGGCCACGCGTGGGTGGGGCGTCAGAGCCGCCAACCTGGCCCTTACTCGTGTTTCTGACCACCAGGCTTCCTTCCCCGCGCCCCTCTGGGGAGGGGCTGTAATTAACTTCTTCCTGTTCTGATCAGGAGTTCATTTCCAAAAACATATTTCGAAGGATTATTTTGCAAAGGAAATGTTTTTGAAAGAATCTCGTGTCCCGTCCCAGCCTGGGGAAGTGGGAGCAGCAGTCAGAGAGGGGATGGGGTGGAGGGGCCCTGGTGGCCCGGCGGCCGGGGTGAGCTGGCATGCTGCGCCCAGGCCCCGAGCCTGTGTCTCCGTGGGGAGGGGCGGGGGAGGGGAGAGGCCAAGGAAGTGAAAGGAGGCAAGGGGAGTGCAAGGGTCTCCACTTCCTCCCCGCCCACTCGGCCTTGCCCTCTGCCTCCCCCAGGCCTCCTGTGGCTAAGCTCAAGCTGAGGCCCCTCTCAGGGGCCTCTCCCACCATTTCAATGGGGAGATCGGCCGACCATGCCCTCCGCTCTGCACCATTCCCCCCGCGCCCTCTCCTGTCCCCTGAGGGTGGCCTGGCCTCTGTCCTGGGCCCCGGAGTCCCGCCCACCCTGGCCCTCCTCCAGAGCATCCAGCTGTGGCCCGAGGGACAGGTGGGCACCTGCCTTGGGTCGATCTGACCCTCCCCTGGTCCACTGCCCCCTCAGGGACCTGCTAGGCACTCCCTTCTTGAACTTGACCCTTGCTGGGCTTCCCCATCGCACAGAAGGCCCTCCAGCACCACTGGAGTTAGACACACAAGTGGTTATTCTTTTCTTTTCTAGTCCAAGAAACACGTTGCAAAATTCCCACCATCACAAAACAAGCAGGACCTTGATGGCGTGGGGTGGAGGTGGGGTCATTTAATGGACAGTCTTGGTTTTGGGTAGAAAACATCACGACCCCTCTCCAGGATGTGTGGGCTGGGGGCACCCCAGACCCTGCAGAGTCCCGACCCTGACCTTACCTTGCAGACCCCAGAGCAGCCCACGGCTGCCCACCTCCCCGTGCACCCACACGGGCCCCCACCGCGTCCAGGTGGCCTCAGGGTCCACCTGCTCTGGCCTCAGTCTTCCACCGAGACTTCTCCTCACCCACTGCGGCCGCCCGGCTCCCCCCACACAATGAGCATGTACTCAATGTTTGTTGAATGAATGATGGATGGATGGATGGATGAACCGTGTGGACCGGGCTAGGGGTCTTGCAGTAAAGACCCTTTAATGTCAAGAAACCACCCCGCAGTTCCCACTTCCCAGAATTCCAGGCCGCGCCCTGGGGCGGGGAGGGCCGGGCTCCCTGGGCAGCCCCCTCCGCCACAGTCTCTCCCCCACCCCCAGGTGCCGGCCCACCGGGGCTCTCGCCCGCCCTGCTGCTCCTCGGGCTGGGGAATTCCACAAGTTCAGCTAGTTCTGGCCACACTGCTCAGGGGACAGTCCCCAACCCCGAGTGACCCAGGGCAGGGGAAGCTTGCCAGCTGGGGGAGTGGGGAGCAAGTACGTGAAGGACACAGAAGGGAAAGAGTCCTCGCCTGCCTCTCGCGTGCTGTGGTCCTCAGACAAGATACTCGGCCTCTCTGAGCCTCAGTTTCCCCCTGGGAAAATAGAGAGCCTAAGAGAGGATTCCTTCGGAGCCTCTGAGGCCCTGTGGGGCCCAACCTGGTCAGATGGGGCTGCTGGGCTGTGAGGGCCCTGCTCCCGGCGCCGATCATCCATCCAACATCCACCTTCTGCTCAGCTGCCCACCCAGCCAGACCTCATCTCAGGGGTACAGCCCGCTCCCTCCTCTGGAGGCCCACGTGGCCCGCCCTTCTAAAGGGGCTGGGGGCTGCCCAGCCTGAGACGAGTGCTGGCCGGTGCCCCACGCTCCACGCATCGCCTCTGCCCCCTTCCCTGGCCCCGTTCCTCCACGCGCCTCTACTGGTCTCTGTCCATCTCCTCTTCTCTCCCTGTCCCTCTCTCTCCCTCCCTGGCCCCCACCCGTGTCCCCATTCCCAGCCTCCACCCTGCACGGGGCTCTCAGCTTGGGGTTCTGGGACTCCGCCCCCCACAGATGTCCTGGAACTGGTGGGAGGTTATTTTGGGAGCTGGCGGCTCCCCTGGGCCTTTCCCAATGATCTTGGCGAGAGCGTTCGAGGAGGTCAGCCTGAGCGGGTGGGGGGCATGTGGCGGCTGGCCCGGGGGGGCCTGCAGGGAGCATGGTGTGGGGACACAGTGACCACACTGACCTCCCGGTGTCCTGGGCGGGGGCATTGGCTGGGGCTCCCTGGCTGTGCTGGGCCAGAGCTGCCCCAGGAGGATTCTAGGGAGGGGGCAGACCCAGACCAGCTCATTCCCCACGCTGCTGCCCCCAGCATTTAGGGGGACACCGGAGGTTCCTCACGTGGTCCAGCCCCAGCCTGTCCCTCTCACAGGTGTAGCCTCAGCTCATCTCCACAATGTCACCTCACACCGCCCCAGCCCCCGACACCCTGGCCACGCCAGCCCCCTTGCTGCTCTGACCTCAGGGCCTTTGCACCTACAGTTCCCTCTGCTTGGGTCATTCCTTCCGGGTCTCCCAGGCTGGGTCTTTCTCAGCATGAGGTCTCAAAGCAGTGGTCACCTCCCCTGAGAGCTTCCTCCTGCTCCAGCTGAAATAGCCCCCACCCCTCCCCTCCCACCATCTCAGCTTGTGCCATCCCAGAGAAGCAGAATGCAGGCACAGATGCAACTTAAAATTTTTCTAGGGCTTCCCTGGTGGCGCAGTGGTTGGGAGTCCGCCTGCCGACGCAGGGGACACGGGTTCCTGCCCCGGTCCGGGAAGATCCCACATGCCGCGGAGCGGCTGGGCCCGTGAGCCATGGCCCCTGAGCCTGCGCGTCCGGAGCCTGTGCTCCGCAACGGGAGAGGCCACAACAGTGAGAGGCCCTCATACAGCCAAAAAAAAAAAATTTTCTAGTGGCCACGTTAAAAAAGTTTTTAAAACAGGCAGAATTAATTTTAATAATATCTTGTACATTTAACCCGGTATATCCAAGATAGTATCATTTAACAAGTGATCAGTATGAGATTATTAATGAGATACTTTACATCATTTCTCTGCACTAAGTCTTGTAAGTCTAGTGGGGTTTTTTGTTTTCTGGATGTTTTTGGCCGTGCTGCACGGCTTGCCGGATCTCTGTTCCCCAACCAGGGACTGAACCCGGGCCATGGCAGTGAAAGCCCGGAATCCTAACCACTAGACCACCAGGGAACTCCCAATCTAGTGTTTTTTTTACACTCACATCTCAAGTGCTCAACATCTAAGTGCAGTCAGGGGCTATTGAACTGGATGGTACAGTTTTTTTTTTTTAATGCTACTGTCTTACTTTACTTTCTTCCTAGCACAAATCACCATCTAGAATATTCCACGTGTAATATTTGTTGAGCGGTTTATCATCTGTCTCTCCCACCGCAATGCATGTTCTGTCGTTCTCCCCACAGCTCCACGCAGCAGGCGCTCTGTAAATGTTTGGGAGCAAGTGATGGAGGGCTGTCTGGGTCTGGTTCCCCTCCCCTTACCTCACCCCTCACCGGGGAGGGGTCGTGGACCCAGGTCACAGAGCAGCACATGGAGGTCCACTCTCTACAGAGTGGGGCCTGAACCCACGCCTGCTGTCCTGTGTCCCCACGTCTGGCCCGGTGCTGGGGGCGGGGCTCTCTGGGTCCTCGAGGCTCTGGCAGCCCCATCTTCAGGCCAGCTCTAGGATCCCCCAGCCACCGCCTCATCTAATAGGATTCCCAGCCCCTGCGCCCTCAGATCCGGGCTGCTGCTGCATGTGTTTACAAACCTGGCGCAGGGTGCTTCCCTGGAGGCTGCCGGAGCACAGAGCCTGTCTGGAGGGGAAGCCTTACAGTCTCCCCTCCAGGCCAGATGTCAGTCGGGCTGCTCCACCCTGCCCTGACCAGCCCGGCTGGCCCCCAGCCCCTCTCATTGGCTGTTGTGCCCGGCCAGTGGCCCCCTGTCTGATAGGCGTGTCTGGGCTAGTTGAGCTTCCTCCACGATGGCTGCCACCATGGGATAACTCATGGCTGGTACTGGCCCAAGGCCCAAGAAGTCCCACAGTCCATCCAGGTCCCAACCCACCAGGGCCATTAGGGAGCCCTCTCCCCCATCCCCCCCAGAGCAGCACCACCAAGGGCTCTTGGAGTCTCTCAAGCACATCCTTTTGAAGGGCTCCGAGTGACCCCCTGAGGGTCGTTCACAGCAACGCCTCACCAGGGAAACTGGTGGTCACGCTGCCCACAGTGGCCTCGGTCTCTCCATCTGTAAAGTGGGAAGGGAAGCCCTCACCCAGCAGGGCTATGAGCAGACATGAACTCACTTGGAGGACTGCAAAGGGAGGGGCTCTTCCTAACACATGCTGAGCCAAGGAGCGTAGCTGTGGGAGCTGGGAAATGACAGAGGGAAGCTGGGGGGCCTCTATCCTGCCCCCTAAACCCTGGCCCCAATTCTGCAGGGTTGTGACTAAGAACGGCAGCTCCACCAGCGACTGGCTGCATGGACCTGGGCCAGCTCGAATTCCCCGTGAGCCTTGGTTGCTGCACCCATAAAATGCCTGGTAAAATGGAATGGGGGTGGAGCACTCCCCCTGCCCAGCCGGAGTTAAGGCCTGGCCCCGGGGTGGGTTCTGCACTCCCTCGGGCCTCCTGCCTCTGTCTGGAGAAACACCAGCCTTACCCCCACCTGCGTGGCGGCTCCGTGGCCCAGCCCACCCAGAGCCCCATCTCCACGTCCCCCCTTTGGGCCAAGTCCGGCTTTGCTTCTGTCCCCAGCTGAGCTCACAGGCTGTGCTCATTGCCTCACTTGGCAACCTCAGATGGAGAAACTGCAGCCCAGGGAGGGGCAAGGGCGCTCCGCCTGTCAGGGGCAGGTGGGCCTGCTCTGGTTTGCAGGGGCGTGGAGGGAAAGGTGTAGAGCAGGAGGGGCAGCCCCAAGAGGTGGGCCCTGCGGGGTCCACGCGGGAGGGAGGCCAGGCCGACACCAAGGGTCCTTTGGGCCACCACCGGCCCCCCTGCCCGGGAGAGGGGCGGCGTCAGATCTCACAGCACCTGCTTAGCACTGGCTCCAGTGAAACCTTATCAGCCCCCGTGTGTCCCCAAGTGAGCAGATTCTCTGGATGATAAGAGATGCGGGGGCAGAAAGAATGAGACGAGGACAATGGCCAGGCATTGGGTGGGCAGCTTGGCCAGGAACAATGCCGGGCCAAATTAGGGAGGGGACGGTGGTGCCTGGCAGGGAAGGCCAGGAAGGGCTGGACTCCAGCCAGGCCTCAGAGGTCGGCTGGGGAGTTGTCTTCCCCATCCTGGCCTTTCCCTCCCCAGGGCCTTAGCACATGCTGTTGCCTTTGCCAGCAACACTCTTCCCCCCACCCCTTCTTCTGGCTAGTTCCTTCTCTTCTGGACTCAGCTCCAATGTCACCTCCTCCAGGAAGTCTCCCCTGACCAGCTCATATCATATACAAGTCCCCCCTGTACATGATCATCACTACCCATATTTTCCCTTCAGAGCTTTTATCGTAATAATAACTCAATAACATGATGTTGGATTTGTCATTTAATGTTTGCTCCCTTCCTCAGACACTGGAAGCTCCATGAGGGCAAAGACTGTTTGTCTGTCTATCTGTCTTGTGATCCATAGCACAGGGCCTGGCAGAGAGCAGGATTCAGCTAACATTAGCTCAGTAACTGAACAGGCAGCTGGTTGTGATGTGGAGATGGTAACCCACCCAGCAGACGAATTCATGACAAGCACCTGGCATAGCACTGAGCACATAGTAGGGGCTCAGCTGATAAGTGATAGCAATTGTGGCCAGGATGAGCTGAGTTCCCTTGGTCTTTCTCATATCTCCCTTCCCTGAGCCTGGGGCCTCTGTCTGCCCCAAGTCGCATGGTCATGGCATTTTCTTGAGCACCTACTGTGTGCCAGGACCTGCGTGGGCACCGGCAGGCAGGGAGGAGGTGGGAGAGGAGGTGCCCACGTGTATCAGGCTCAGACCTGCCTCCTTCCCTATAGATCTCTGAGGGTCCGACGCAGCTCCTGGCACGCAGTAGGGCCTCAGTGAATGGCTTGGATTGAAAATGACTTCTGTCCTGAGTGAACGAGTGCAATTCAGAGGAGAGAGAGACCCAGGAAGCTTTTATGAGCGACTCGACTAAGCTTTGAGAGAACAGGACTGGGGACAGGTGGTGGCTGGGAAGCTGTTAGAGGATTCAGAGGGGACAGGGGAGGGAGCAACAGGAGTGCGGGACCTTGCTGCCCTCTCCCAGAAGCAGCCCTGGCAGCTCCAGCCTTTAACAGGCCTTACAGCCAAGGTCCTACGAGGGGCCTCAAAGGGGCAGCAGAGGCCAGAGCTTAGGGCCCTGCTGCCGCCTAGGCTGCCTCTCAGCAAGCCCTCGCCTCCTGGGCCTCGGTTTCCCCACCTGTGTGGGACGGTGTTTTCAAACTGCCCTCACTCTCCCTGTTGACCCAGAGGGCACACTCACGCCGTGGCCCCAGCAGGGGGGAGAAGAGGGGAGCCACTAAGCACAAAGGCCACCAAGCGCCCAACCAGGGGGAGAGCTGGCCCGAAGCTGTGTGTCCCGGGCCAGGTGTGGCCCCTGCCTGGAAGCTGCTGGTGCCTCCCTGCCAAGTGGGGGCTGGGAATCTCCATGCTGACCTGTCAGCAAGTGGTTCCAGATATGGGCTGGGGACAGGGGGAGGGGGGGCAGTCCTGGGAGGGTCTTGGAATCTGAAGAGGGCTCCTAGGGCAGCCTGGCCTGGCCTGAGACACCCCCAGACCCGGAATCGGTCATTGGTGGGCCAGGCTGGTTGCTCACGACAAGAGAGGATGGGGGCTGGAAAGAGCATGGGGCTGGGAGTCCGGAGGCAGCCCTCGCATCCTGATGCTGCCACCCTTTGCCATGGGGCTCTGGGGAGGTGTCCCCTGTCTGTTTCCTCCTTGCTCAAGTCGGCGCAATGACGCCTGACTCCACGAAGCCCCTGAAAGCTGTGCTAGCCTCCCCAAAAGATGAGGCAGTCCTCGTCAAAGTGTCCCGGGGGACTTGTGCCCGAGGTCTGTGGGGCACCGAGGTGTGTCAGACCCTGCCTGGCGTTGACAGGCCTCCTACACAGCCCTGCCTCCCGGTGCTCTGCTCTCACTCTTCCCTACCACCTTCTAATTCTTATTCTCTAAGACCCGCTTTAGCTGCCTCCTCCTCCAGGAAGCCGACCCTGATAACCTCCCATCCTGGTCTGGTGAAGGGCTCCACATCCAGGGGCAGACTGCTGGGTTCAAAATCTGGCTTTGTCACTCCCTAGCTGTGTGACCTTGGGCAAGTTGCTTAACTTCTCTGTGCCCTTATATCCGGTGCAGGACATGTGATGCTGCCCGTAAAGAGCTTAGCTGAGTGCCTAGCAGCGTGAGCTCCGGGTAGACGTTGGTTATCACTATGCCATGGGGCAGGATTTCTCTTCCGAGTATCTCTGAGCACCAGCCCCATGCCTGGTGCCACCTGGTGATGGTGGCCCCAGGGCTGAGGGCAGGCCTCTGAGCCCAGGCCGCCATCCTGGTGAAGATCCTCTGTGGAGCTGGGTGGAGACCCTGCTACCTCCTCTGGAGCCTATGGAAACCAACAGTCCAGGGCAAAATCGCACATCCGGGAGGAAGAGGGGCATAGTCTGGCTGGGCAGGTCTGTTTGCTCCCAGGCCCCAAGCCATAGCACCCAGCCCTGGCTGGCCAGCAATTCCAGGTGGGGGCACTGACCACTGCCCCCGCCTCAGGGGCCCCTGAGGACTGGCTGGGGCGTGCCTGCAGGGCTGGGCCAGCCACGTGTGGCCTAGTTGTCCCTCTCTCCATCCCCCCAGCCCCGCTGGGGGCTTCTGGGCCCTTGGCCGTCCCCAGTGCTGAGAGCTTCGGGTGCTCCTGGCTCCCACCCCATGTAGGAGAGGTTCCAAAGCCACAGCCAGGGGGTGGTGAGACCACAGCCCTGGCCAGGCGTAGGCTCATGCCAGGCACAGGTGTCACAGGGTGGGCGAAGGCCCAGAGCTGCATCATCCCAGTTGGGCTTTCTGAGGTCTCCAGGCTGGAGTGAACAGGCAGGCTCGGCCCAGTGGGCTACCTCAACACAGCCCCCATTGTCCCCCATTGATTGGGAGGCTGAGGCTTAGAGCGGGACAGGCCTGCCCAAATCAGGGGTCCTCAGGCTCCTCCCCCCAGGCCAGGGCCCGTGCCTGATGCCCAGCTAGGGCTGCAGGCCACTGACTCCCAAGGAGTCTCCACCAGAACCCCTGCTGACCTCAAAGCCAGGAGACCACAGCCCAGGTTGCTGCATCCAGCCAGGGCTGTGGCTACCCCAGGCCACCCTCCCCTGCCCAGGAGACAGGCATGGGGAACAGAACTGTCGCGTGCAGCTGGGAAGACTGCGGCCCAGAGGCAACTAGCTCCAGGTCGCCCAGCCAGTTGGCAGCCCGTTCTGCTCCCCTGACTGTGTGCTCTGCCCCTCGCTGGGCCCTGGGCACCGGCTAGTGCTGTACCCAGAGTCCAGGATCCACGTCTCCACCTAGCAGCTGGACAGGAGACGGTACAGGGACGTGCAGAGGCAGCAAGGGGCCTCACTCTCCTGCTGGGCCACTGTGGCAGGGGCTCCCCTCTCTGTGATCGTTGGGGGGAGGCACGGGGGAGGGGTCTGCAGCCTTCAGTCCCCAGGACGGCCACGCTGGGTTGGGACAGGGATGTGCATACAGGCAGGCTGGTGTCAGAGGCAGGAAGCCATAGCAGGCAGCCTCGCCTCCGCTGCCCAGGGCTGCCCCCTGCAGGCCCGGCCAGCCCTGTCCCGTGCCTGCCGGGGAGGCCGAAACTGCCCTTCCCGGCCTTGGCCTTCGCATCACCCCCCTCATCAAAAATGACAGGCGCACGCCTGTCACGAGCACAGGTGGAGAGGCCAGGCGGGACACACCAGGGGCTGGAGGGAAGAATGGCCCGAGGGGAGTGGTGGGGTTACGCAGGGCTGGCAATCCTGGCCGAGCACCCCTCAGGCCCCGGGGGGCCAGATGCATGCCCACCCCGCCGAGGCTCGTTGGGCAGGGAAAGAGCAGTGGCGCCTGCAGCGCACGCGCTTACCTCGGACGTGACACCTCCCACGGCCGTGGGCGCACTGTCGCACACACTGCGTTTCCCCAGCCGCCCAGTCCCACGCTCACCACCCCCGCGCCCCCCCCACCCCCGTCACCTGCACCCTTACACACTCACCCACCTGCTCACCGTACACGCTTGCCGCGCACAGCAGCCCCGGTGCTCCCTGAGCCCGCCCTGGCTCCTCTCTGGGTCGGCCCCCCGGACAGTCCAGCCAAGAGGCCCCCATGGCTGCCCCCAAAGCCTGGGGAGACTCTCCTGTCTCGGCTACACGCTCCCCGAGGGCCCCAGCCTGGCCCCCTCCCCCACGCCGGGGCCCAGGAGCCAGGCCAGGAGAGGAGAGGGGCTGTGGGAAAGGCCCTCCCCCATCTTGTCCACCCGCCAGCGTCCTGGAATGCGCTGACCGCAGCGGCCCAGCCTAATCCCAGCTCTGCCCCTTGGGGCCAGCTGAGCCTCTGGAGCAGGGCAGCAGGGGGAGGCTGGGCTGCGCTGGGCCGGGGGCACAGGCTGGAGGCACCAGGTGGTCTGACGGCCCCGAAGGCCGGGCAGGCCTGGTAGGCTTCCCCCCGGCCCCTCCTCGCTTGACCACATGGGAGGGTGTGGGTCCCTGAGATCCTGGAGGCGGGGTGGGGGGGCTGCCTCAGCCACGCCCTTCCCACAAAAATGGGGGAGAAGCTGCTTTCCCAGGTGCCTGATGGATCCTAAGAAGCGAGGTGAACTTCGAGGCAGACAGGCCCCGAGGCGATGGGGGTGGGGAGGGGCCACCCTGTCCCTGGAGCTTGAATGGAGGACCTGCTGGTGGGGGAGGGCGAGAGGCTGAGGACGGAGGGAGAGGTGGGGGCAGGGAAAGGCACAGTGACCTCACCAGCCACCCCTGGGGTGCGGCTCCCGAGCCCCCGCCCAGCCCGGCCCGCCTATATCCCCAGGCCCGCTCTGCTCCCAGCAGAAGGTGGAGAGATGACACTGCAGGTGGGTGAGACCTGGACTTGGGGAGAAGGGAGCAGGGCCAGCGGGGAGGGTCCCCCAGTCAGCTGTGCTCCTCCCCCACAGAGCTGCCCTCCCACGAGACCCCCAGGCTGAGAGGGAATGCTGCTCAGAGGGCCAGGGTCCGGGCAAAGTGCGTGCACTTTGGGGGACGCCTGGACAAGTGGAGTACCGGAGGGGGAGGATGCCACAGGCACAGGGCCCTCTGTCCCCTCTTCTGCCTGCAGTTTGAAGCCTTCTATGCAGGGGGCCTGGCCCCGGGCTGGAACCTGCTAGTCCAGGGACACTCTGACTCTGGAGAGGACAAGTAAGGGACATCGCCCTCCCCAGGGTCCCCTCCTTGGCCTTGGGTGGGTGACTGCCCAGCCGTTCGCTGCTCTCACGAACCTCATGATGCCCCCAGGTTTGAGATCAACTTCCTGTCTGAGACAGGGGACATCGTCTTCCACATCAAGCCCCGGTTCTCCAGCGCCACCATCGTGGCCAACACCTTCCATGGCGGCCACTGGGGCAAGGAGGAGGTGTCCAATGTCTTCCCGCTGGTGCTCGGGGAGCCCTTTGAGGTGACGGGAGTGGGGCGAGGCCCTTGGGAGGCAGGGGAACCCATGGGGTGGGGTGGGCGAGGCCCTAGGGGGAGGGGCAGGGAGGCGGAGGTTGGGGTGCCTGTGGACACATCAGGGCCACCTGCTGCTTTGTGGGAAGGATGCTGTGTAGCATCTAGGGCTCCCTGTACCCCTGGCTTCCAGCAGCACTGCTGTCCCCAGCGGGAGCCCCTGGGGGAGGGGGCTTATTAGAGATGCTTATGGGTAAAAGGGCCAGTGCGGGAGTCTCACTGCTGGGTCTGGGGGGTGCAACAGGATGCCCACCCCCTGGCCGCCAGCCACCCCTCTGAGGAGAGAGGGAGGGACTCCCAGCTGGGGGTTCAGAACTCCCATGGGGCGGGCCTGCATGACGGCGGTTCCACGTGCTCAGGGAACCCTGGGCCCCCGGCTATGCTTCCTGGACTCAGAGCTCTTGGAGCTCAGTGCAGGAGCAGGTCGCAGGCCCAGTGGGCCGTGGGTCACTGGCCTCCCGTCCGCAGATGGAGGTCAGCTCGGATGCGGAGCACTTCCACGTCCACGCCCAGGAGCACAAGGTGCTGCAATTCTCCCACCGCCACAGGCCACTGGCCGCCATCACCCGGGTGCAGGTGCTGAGCGACCACCGCCTGTCCCAGGTGGAGCTGGCCAGGAGAGGCCTGAGCTGGGGGTAATGTTCCCGCCCCGCCCACAGAGCATCTTTATCCCGGGGCCCCATTTGCCTGGGAGGGGGCTGTGGGCTTGCCCTGTCCCCATCTGCTGAGTCTGTGCAGGGGTGGGGCTGGAGCTGAGGCGGGCGTCTTGGATGCTTGCAGGGATGTGGGCTGCTGAGCTGTGTCTGAAGTCCCAGGATCGAGCCTTGGCCATTGGCCATCCCACGTCCAGTGAAACCCACGCTGGGGAAGCTGGGGGGGGGCCCTGTGGTTCTGGGCGCCCCACTCCAGCTCCACCTTCAATAAAATTTAAGCAGGCTGCAGGAGCTCGGCTACTTGGAGAGGGGGATGGGCTGGGGTGGGGTGGGGCCATTCGAAGCAGCCCTGGACACCCTCCCCTGGGCTAGGGGTCAGGGGTCCCTGAGACCTACGTCCTGGTGGTGGTCCAGCCCCTTACCTCACCCCCAGGACACTGAGGGTCTGGGGTGGGGGGTGCTGGGATGGACACAGGCTTGTGGGGAGGCCCCTATCTGGGGGTGGGGAGTGGTGATGAGATCCGAGGAGGGGAGGGCTCCTGGCCATAGGCCAGAAGGTCCCAGCCGGTCTTCACCCAGGACATTCACACCCTCCGGCTCCGCCCTCAGCCCCCAGCCCAGGGCAGTCTACTGAGAGGTCCCAAAGCTTCCTCTTTGCCCTACTTCCCGTAGGGTACACGGAAGGGTCCCTCCTGCAATTCCTGTCCCTGCCCACTTCTGTACGTGTGGTGGGGGAGGAGGGAGCCCTGGACAGTGAGCACAGCTGCGAGTCCCCCGGCCCCTGGCTTCCGAGCCCAGCTCACCCAACCATCTCTCTGTCCATCTCAATTAAAATGGTGATGTCACAGTTTAGGATGAGGCTTAGCCGGTGTTCACCCTTTACAAGTGAATTATTTAAAGAAAAGTCGCAGGTCAGTGGTATCACAGACAGAAGGGTGGGGTGTAGAACCGGCTGTCTCGATCTGAGTTGCAGCTCTGCTGCCCCGATGTGCGACCTTGGCCAAGTTCCTGAACTTCTGGGCACAAAGAGAGCCCTCAAGTCATCGGGAACGGTGAGGCTCCAGGAGCTGATTCAGGAGAAGCGCTAGAGAAGTGGCTGGCACTCGTCATGACATCACCTGCCGTGGGATTCCTGGCAGGACACACATCTACCCCAAGCATCTTGCCCTCTAAGCTTTACAGCTGGGGAAACTGAGGCTGGGTCGGGGAAGAAGTCAGCAGCAGGGTGGGGCCCACGGAGGGGAGGGCCCAGCGACCCAGTGCCCTCTGGAGCTGAGGAACCATCCAGGGTGGGCGGCAGCTGAGCAGGGCAGAGGGGAGACAGCGATGCCCCCGCCCCCAGGTGAGACAATGGTGGCCCCAGACTCCAGCAGTGCAGCTTCCTTCCTGTCTCCGCTCACTTCCCCGTCTGTGTCCGTGGCCCAGCTGGCCCAGGAGCCCCTTCCCGCCCCCTCCTGCAGGAGGCCTGGCCTTTTGTGTCAACCGGGAGGGGCTGGGGGCTGGTGGGCTGGTGGATGGGTAGCCAACCAGGCCCTGGGAAGGACTGGGTTGGCAGGGAAGGGGCGAGCCTTCTCCTGCCCCTGGGGACACCGAGCCCACCGATGGGGCTTCCCCACTCGTGGTGCAGGCCCCCTGCTTTGCGACCTGAGCTGGCTACTCACCCTCTCTGGGCCCGGTCTCCCTGCAGACAAAAGGCTCCCCTCCTGGTGAAACTCTGCCTCCCCAATAGCAATGCAAGGTGGGAGGGGGGAAGGACAGAACATGCCAGGTTTTATCTTCTTCAGTTTGGGGCGGCTGCTGCTGAGCCTGCGGACAGCCTGGGCTCAGAGGCAGACACACTGACTCCGAATTTTGCTGGGCTCCACCTGAGGGCCAGGTCAGCACCATCTCCCAAGCACTTGGCCAGGTATGGAGAGCCACGCTCCTTTTACAGATGTGAAACAGGCTTAGAGAGGGTAAGTGACTTGCCTGGGGTTGCTCAGCAGATGAGGGATGGAGCTCAAATATCTGACAGGCTTCAAGCGCGCGCACACACACACACACACACCCCGTCCCTCGACGTTGGCCCTGAGCTGAGTCAGCTTCGAATCAGCCCTTCTGTGGGGCAAATCAGACCTCAGGGGCTGCAGGCCCACTGCGTCCTTGAGCCTCAGTCTCCCCAGCTACGAAATGGGGTGCAGGCAGCTACGGTCTCAGAAGGTCCTGCTGCAGGGGCTACGCGCCATGTGGTAACCCTTCCGTGACCTCACTGCTCTCAGCACACAGTGGAGGTGCCCATCTGTAACTGTGCCCCATCTCAGCACCACAGCCCCTTGGACAGAACCATCGGCTCCTCCCTCAGCTCAGAGGACACCTCCTCTGGGAAGCCCTCCTTGACCTCTGCTTCCCTCTACCTCCTGCCCTCATCACACTGCCTCTTCTGGAAGTTGGGGACCAGGTCTCACTCCAGGCCCCCGGCCCCAGCTGCTCCAGAGCACGTCTAGCTCTGGAAATGTTTGCTGAACAAGTAAGTGAATAAATGAATGATTGACGTGGACAAAACCACTTAGAGCCTTGAACAAGTTAGCGACGGCCCTCCCAACAGGGGCTGTGGACCGATAAGGCCTCTACTGCAGGCTCCCGTCTTGTTTAAGGTGGTCCCCACACTTGGGAGATGAGAACAAACCCAACCCCTCCCCTCCACGCCCGAAGGCCTCGCACCTCCGGCTCCAGCTCTCCCCGTTTGTCCGCCTCCTTCCAATCCTGGAACACACTGAGCCGTCTCTGCCCCAGGGCCTTTGCACTGGCACCTCCCCCAGACACTCTTCCCCAGCGCTCAGCCTGGCCGGCTCCTTCTCATTACACAGGCCTCTCTTCCAGATGCTGCCTCCGCAGAGGGACCTCTAGCATCTGGCTGAATTTATTCTCCATCGCTGTTGCATTTGTTCCCAAGCAGCAAATTATGGTTCACAGATCTACCTGCTCACAGGTTTGCCAGCCGGACAGTCAGCTCCTGGACATGGGCCGGCTGGCCTATGTGCTCACCATTGGATTTCTCATGCCTGGAACAGAGCCTGGCACACTGGAGGCACCAATAAATATCTATTAAATTAATGGAACCACACCCTGCTCGAACCCTTCTAGGGACAGGCAGCTCACTACCTACCATAGTAGCCCATTTCCCTGCTGACTGGAAGCAAATTCTCCTCCTCCCCCCATGCATTCCCGTCCCTCCCCTGTGCCATGGCAGAAGCCCCTCGGAAGGAGCCCACACATTCCTTGACACCCTACAGAGATCCAAGGACATCATCAGCGTGCTGTGTTCCAGCAAAAGGAGCTGTAAGGGGTGAACCCAGGCAGCCCCTGCCCCTGGCAAGCCAAATAAAATCTCTCAGAGGACCTGTCCTCCCCTCAGTTCTCTGGGTAGTGTGTATGAGGGGCAGATCCACTGGGCTGGGCCTGTCTGAGGAGTCACAGCTGCCTTGGTGAGAAGGCTTGGGCCTTGGAGAGTTAGGTCTATAAGCTTCCAACACCACCGACTGGCCAAAGGAGCCAGGCTCTCTGATGGTCAAGGAGAGAGTTCAAATGCCCATGGGGCCATGTGACTAAATGAGGCAGATAGGGCAATAGGGACTGGTGGGGCCTGTGGCTAATGGGAAAGGACTTACCCCACTGTGTTCAGCTCCTTCCAATTACGCACAAGAAAACGTGGGTCCGGAGCGGGCAGATATTCTAATTTAAAAAAAACCCGAAGTTAAGTTGCTGTCCGATAACCCCTGTTTCTAAATACTGGGCACTATGTATACTAAACAACGTATCAACCTCCGAGCTGCCCTGGGGGTGACTAGTTCAACACTTTTGCCCTGTCTCGTCCCGTCAGGACGGGGTTACAGGTCACCTTGGGCGGGGAGCTGCCTTCCTGCCCTCCCTCCGCACATTCTTAAGGCCTCTCCACCCCGTGAGGAACACACAGACCAGCAGAGGGCGCCAGGCATGGGTTTGCCTCAACCCCAGCTGCAGGTTGCAGAGACCCACTTCCAGGGCCGGGACAGGGTGGGGTCTGCATTCCTGGGCTCAAGGTTTGAGTTCCTGCAGAATGAGAGCCTGGACCCGAGGCCAGATGCTGAGACACGGAGAATCAGGTCTGGCCAGGCCCTCCCTGTCCTACTGACTGCAGAACCCAGGCCCTGGTCCTGGGCTGAATGATGGACTTGAGCAAATTACAATTTCTCTGAGCCTCAGTTTCCAATTCTGCATAGTGGGTGGGGCCTGCCAAGTGCAGCAGGATGCGGTCAGCGTGACCCCTGGCCCTCCCATGGAGGAGAACAGGGTCGGGCCGGAGCTGCTCCCTGCCAGGGTCCGTGGACGTCTCCAGCCTGGCCTGGCACAGCTGAGGGCTCCTCCCACACCACACCCCAGAATTCCTGTACCTCGGCTCACCTGACTCCTGCCTCTGGCTGAGGAATGGCTGCCACGGCTCCTTTATGGCCACCATGAGCACAGGGGCTGCCGGGAGAGGCTGACACTGAGCTCCAAGTGTGTCTCAGCCTGACCCAGGAGGGCTGGGGGCCACCAGGGCAATATGCTTAGGGGGCTACAGTGACACCCTTAGTGCGGTTCCTCTCTGCTTAGGGCAGAAGCCGAGCTTGAGTGGCAAACCTTGGACCCCCAGGGCAGCTCCCAGGAGGAGGGAAGTGACTCGTAGGTCCCAGTGGTGTGGGTGCGGCCTGTCACTGGGGGCCCTGCAGGCCTCTGTGGCCAGAGGTCCCACGTAGGGACTCGCCTACAGTGTGAGGGTCCCACAGGGTTGCTGGCTGCAGCAGTGAGGGGAGCAGCCCATATGCAGCAAGGTCTGCTACATCAGTGAAACAAAAAGTATAGCTATGTAGACGCTCAACATGCACTGACCGTCTCTGGAGGGACTTGGGAAACCTGGTTGCAGGTGACCGGGACCTGCTGGGCTGGAGTAGGCTGGAGCACCCATCTTAAATATTCATTTTTAATTCCCCCCAACATTTTGTCGTGAAAATTTTCAAACACGTGGAAAAGTTGAAATAATTTTCGGCGAACACCCAAGTACCCACTATCTGGAATCAACAGTTAACGTTTTGTTCCATGGCTCTATCGCATATGGATCCGTCCTGGATTCGCATACATTTCAAAGTAAGGGGTGACATCAGCCCTTCACCCCGGATACTTCAGCACGAACATCCTTAACTAAAGTTCACTACTTGTTTAGGGCTCTTCTCTTTTGAAGCCTCAGTTTTGCCTTCTGCAAAATGGGGTAACCACCCATCCCTGTATGCCTGTGGGGGCCCCAGGGCTGCTGGGCAGAGGACACTTGGCCCGTGGAGAGTGGCGAAGCAGGGCAAGGTATTAACACTAGTGGGAGGCTGTGGTCAGACCTGTTGCTTGTCCCAGCTCCCCTCCCCCCGCTGGCTGGGGCTCCTGACCCCCCCAGTCCCCGTGTATCACAGCCTTGGGTAAGAGGCGTGTCCCTCCCGAGCTTACCGCCTCCCCACCCCGTGGGCTGGAGCTGTCTTTTCAGCACCAAGAGGCCCTCGGCTCCAGCCCCCTGGGTGAGGGTCCCAGGCAAGGTCAAGCCCCCACCCCAGCCCCATGAGCAGCAGCCCTTCCTTGAAGGGCGTCTCATGGACGTCAGCTGACTCGTAGGAGGTGGGGCTCCTCAAGTGGGCATTGAGCCCACAGCCCTGTCTTCCGGGTCCACTCGTTCTCCTGTGGGAGGTTGAGCAGGTGCTGGTGTGGGTGCCTGACCCTGGGAGAGTCCACTCTGGCAGGTAGCCCGGCAAGTCCTGGGGGCGTGGCTTGTCCCCATGGGAGGCCCATGGCGGTGGGGTCCTACGGAGAAGGGGGTCAGCCTCCCGTCTGGGTCGTGGCCCAGGTTTTGGGTGAGGGTCACTGCCTCTGTTTTGCAGATGGGGGTCCTGCTGGCATCACTGCGCTGCAGCCCTCACCCCCCAGCCCCATTTTCGGTGCCCGTGGGTAGGGAGACCAGATGGGAGGAAAGTCCCCTCCCCAGACCTCCCTGGCCCTCCGGCAGGGCCTGGGTCCCAGCACTCCTCCCCAGGACGGGCAAAGCAGCCCAGAGCACCTGGGTGGGGGGCTGAGAAGGCTCCAAGTAGAGAACAGCTGGGAGCAGATAAACTGGGACAGACAAGGGCCACCCCCCCAACACTCCAGTGGGGCAGGGTCCCATTCCCAGCTTGGGGGGGTGGGTAGCACCTCTGACAGTTACATCCTGTTCCCTGGGGGAGGGGTAGCTTTCCTCCAGAGTCTGGGCCACACTCCCAATCCCCCACACTCTTTCCCTCTCTGTTCACTGTCCCTCCCCACTTGGGGTCTTAGCGATGATTTCAGGGGTTAAAGGAATCCCAGCTCCGGGGGCTCACCTTGCTTAGAGGGGGCTCGCCCATGAAAAGTATGAGAACTGTGCAGGTTGGGTCATGGGGCCAGGCCTCCAGGGACTCAGCAGAGCAGATGTTCTTTCTAAACGCTTAGAGGTTGACCCCTCTTATCTTCACAAGAGCCCTATGAGGTTGGTCCCGTTGTTGATTTTTATAGATGAGGGATCTCAGACACAGAGAGGGGAAGACATCGGCCTGAGGTCACACAGCATGTCCTTGGCAGAGCTGGGATTTGAACCCAGGCAATCTGGTCCCCGAGTCTTTTAGATATTTGTGTGGGCGTGGTTGGGGAAAAAAAATATATATATATATATTCAGTGCTATTTGTATTGCTTTTCTCCTTACTCCTTTTTTAAAAATGAGGCCTCGAGTTTGCAAATGTGGGTTTTGTAAACACAGTTTGGGGAGGGTGACTCTGACCACACACTCATGCCCAGTTCCTGCCAGGCGGAGAGGGGAGCCACTGGGACAGGCAGGTAGTGGGAAGCGGGCAGAGCCAGTGGCCGTGACGCATCCAGGCTGTGAAGGCGCCCAGGGGAAGGCTGGAGGGGACCCTGCGTACTCTGGCCAGCTGCCCGGCACATCCCGGAATTTGGAGAAGGGGGCAGCCTCCTTCCGGGGGCACCAGGCTCTGCGCCTGTGGAGGGGGCAGCGCAGAGGGTGGTGGCGGGGGAGGGGTGGAGGTGTTCCTGGGGCCTGTGGGAAGGCACTGCCTGTAGCACGGTGACCCGGCCGTGCTCCCACCTGAACCTGGCTGTGGTCTCAGGACCCTGGAGGCAGCTCAGCTTCCCTCACCTCAAGCCCAACCCTCTCTCCAGCCAAGAGCTTCATTCCTTGCAGTAAGCATTGCCCTCCCTGACAGCCAGCAATTCAGAGCCTGCTAGCCGGGACCAGTTCCAGCCTGCGGGACAAAGCGGTAACCAGGGCCCAGGCCCGGCTGACCCTGGACGGGCAGTTGGCTCTGCTGCCTGGCAGGGCCCTCGCCATGGTTACGGCCCACCCATGGCTCTGCTCAGAGGCTGGCATTGTTTGGGAGTCAGAGTGTGGCGAGCACGCAAGGGCCAGGGCTGGCACAATGACAAGTGCTTTCCCACGCTGCCGCCTCTCAGCAGCCCTGCGGCGGTGAGTGGGCCCTGGCTTTGGTAGATGGGGAGGCCTGGAGAAGAAGGGCACTGCGGAGTCAGGGCCGGCCTTGGCTGAGGCTCTGAGTCAGGGCTTGAGGCAGTCAGACAATGAGCGGGGTGTCCCGGCTTTGCAAGGGAGCGTCAGCAAAGTGACAGTATTACTGTGACTTGGACCACGAACACATCCAAGCCAACGCCGGCGGCTTCACCAGTTCCTGTTCCTCGGTGGACAGAGTCCGCGCTGCTCGCACATCCTCAAGTCTCCAAGCTTTTGCTCCCACTGACCACTCTGCCTAAATGTCCTTCTACCAATTCTATCCCTGGGCACAAATCTTCCCTATAAGTTGTCACCTTCCTTAACTCCTGCCCGTGCAGCGGGAAGGGACAAAGCTTCGCTTGTCCCTTTCCAAACACACAGCAACTTCTCTTTGGAGACTTGTCCCTCCCCTGCGCAATGTGGTCTCGGGGTGCAGAAGATCCCACCTCAGAGGCTGAAGGTATCTGGAGGGTCTTCTGGCTGGACCCCTCTTCATCCCTTGGATCGGCCAAGGATGGGCCATTTGGCGATGTCCGCCAGGACTTGGGTCTTGAACGAAGGATGCGAGGACGGGTCTACTGCTTGCACCGGCCATAATGTGGTGGCCACAAGGTTAAATCAAACACAAAGAGAAAAATAGGAAAGCAGGGAGTTCCCTGGCGGTCCAGTGGTTAAGACTCTGAGCTTCTACTGCAGGGGGCACGGGTTGGGTCCCTGGTCAGGGAACTAAGATGCCACATGCTGTGCGGTGTGGCCACAAAATAAAATAAAATAAAAAAAAATAAAATCCAATGTCTAATTGTTTTTTAAAAATCTTTAAAAAAGATATGAAAACAGCAAGAGAAAAACAACTCTTGCATATACAGGAGCAACAGCAGGATGATGGCTCACTGCTTAACAGAACCAAGGGAAGCCAGTGGAAGGACATGTTCAAAGTGGTGAAAGGAAAAGCAATCAACCCAGAATCCTATATCCAGCAAAACAATCAAAAATGAAGGTGCAATAAAAACATTTCTAGGTTTAAAAAGCCTTAGGAAAAGCATTGCTAGCAGACCTATCTTACAATAAATACTAAAAGAAGTCCTTCAGGGTGAGAAGAAATGACAAAAGATGGTAACTTGAATCTATAGAAATAAGTGAAAAGCACTGGGATGGTAAACATGTGTATTAAGGTAAAAGACCATGTAAATATATTTTGATTTCTTAACTTCTTTAAAAGACATAAGATTGTATAACTAAATAAGTATAACACTATTTTTAATATAATAAATAATTTTACCACTGTACTTATGACCTATATAGATGTAACACATATGACAATAATAGCACAAAAAAATGGGGCAAGATGGAGTTATAAGTTTTATGGAATTAAGTCCGTATTAAGCAGAAGGAGATGCTGATAAGATGCATATGTAATCCCCAGGGCAACCACTAAGAAAATAACTAAACATCTAGTTTAAAAAAATCAACAGAGAAATTAAAGTGGTGCACTAAAAGAATATTTATTTAACATAAAAGAAGTTAATAAGGGAGGAACCGAAGAAGAAAAACGTCAGGAAAATATAGAAAATAAATAGCAAAATTAAAAATGTAAACCTAATTGTAGAATACTAAAACACAAACTTGTTTTGTGTCCCTGGTTCCTGGCACAGAGCTCCTAAAACCCTCGGAATTTCCTGAGTGTTAAAAGTGCCTTTTGTTATTCATAATAAGCTCTCTGGGGCCAGATCTGAGGTTATGCTAATGAGGTGGATCTTGATGGGGCGGTGCCCTGGACGGCTCCAGGATGGGGGCTGGGCACCCAAGGAACCAACCACATGACCAGAGGGTTGGAACTTTCAGCCGCCTCCCCACAACCTCCAGGGAGGAGAAAAGGGCTGCAGATTGAGTTCAATCACTGATGGCCAATGATTTAATAAACCATGCCTAGGTAATGGAACACCGTCTAAAAGGCCCAAACAGCAGGGTTTGGGAGCTTCCAGGCTGGCGAGCACATCGATGTGCCTGGAGGATGGTGCACCCAGAGAAGGCATGAAGCTCCGCACCCCCATCCCCACTCTTTCTGTATGTTGCCCTGTGCATCCTTCCATCTGGCTGTTCCTGAGTTGCAGCCTCTGTAGTATAACCGTAATCCTCAGTGTTGTGCTTTTTCGAGTACTGTGAGTCATTCTCGTGAATTACTGGAACTGAGACAGGGGTTGTGGGAACCTCTGAACGTGTAGCTAAGTCAGACAGAAGTGAGGGCAGCCTGGGGACCCAGAGCTTGCAACTGGTGTCTGAAGTGGGGGCAGCCTCATGGGATGGAGTCCACTTCAACTGTGGGTCTGTGACTCCAGGTGGTTCGTGTCAGGATCGAACTGAATTTGGTACACCCAACTGGAGTAGGAGAATCAGAGAATTAGGTTGATAGATACTACATATGTCAATAATTACATTAAATGTGAATTTGGGTCTAAACACCCCAATCAAAAGGCAGATACTTCCAGGGACTTCCCTGGTGGTCCAGTGGCTAAGACTCTGCACTCCCAATGCAGGGGGCCTGGGTTCGATCCCTGGTCAGGGAACTAGATCCTACATGCCGCAACTAAAGGTCCCACATGCTGCAACTAAAGGCCCCACATGCCGCAACTAAGACCTGGCTCAGCCAAATAAATAAATAAATAATTTTTTAAAAAGGCAGATGTTTTCAGACTGTATTACAAAAAAATTTTTTTTAATCAAGATTCAACGCTATACTCTCTAAACCTTAGATTCACAGACACAAATAGATGAAAGAAAATGGACAGAAAAAGGTACACATGCAAACATCTGTCCATAAAAGAGCTGGGGTGGCTGTATTAATATCAGACAAAATAGACATTAAGATAAGACATACTACTAGAGACATTTCATAATAATATAGCAATTGGTAAAAAAAAAATAATAATATAGCAATTAAAAGTGCATGCATCTCTAACGTAAGCGCCTCAAAATTCATGAAGCAAAAGCTGACAGAACGAGAAGGAAAAAATTAAACAATGCAGTTGGAGATTTCAATACCCTACACTTGATAACCAACAGAACAACTAGTCAGAAAATCAGGAAGGGCAGAGAAGACTTGAACAACACGGCAGCCAACTAGACCTGACACGTACAGACACTCCACCCAGCAATGGCAGGAGCACATCTCTCCCAAGTGCACCTGAAACAGTCTCAGGATAGACTATGTGCTTGGCCAGAAATCAAGTCTCAATATACTTAAGAGGACTGAAAACACACAAAGCATATTCTCCAGCCACAGTAGAATTAAGTTAGAAAAAAACAACAGAAAACAACCTGGGAAATCCTCAAATATCTGGAAAAAAACCAACATGTTTCAAGAAAACATAGTCAAAGAAGAAATCACTAGAGAAAACAGGGAATATTTTAAACCGAATGAAAATTAAAACACAGCATATCAAGCATTGCAACTAAAGCAATGCTTAGAGGGAAATTATAGCTCTGAACACCTAGATCAGAAAACACCTTAAAAGCTGGAGAGAGAAGAGTAAATTAAACCCAAAGCAAAAGCAGAAGAAAGGAAATAATAAAGACTAATGCAGAAATCAATGATAGAAAGCAGAAAAACAGAAGAGAAAATCAATGAAGGGACTTCCCTGGTGGTCCATTGGTTGAGAATCCACCTTCCAATGCAGGGGACGCGGGTTCGATCCCTGGTTAAGGAACTAAGATCCCACGTGCCGCGGGGCAACTAAGCCTGCACCCCGCAACTACTGAGCCCGCACGCCACAGCTAGAGAGAAGCCCATATGCCACAACTGGAGAGCCTGCACACCACAACTAGAGAGAAGCCCGCACACCACAACGAAAGATCCCGTGTGCCACAACTAAGACCTGACACGGCCATAAATAAATAAATAAATATTTTTTTTAAAAATTAAAAAAAAAAAGAAAAGCAATGAAGCCAAAATTGATTCTTTGAAAATATCAATTAAAAAAATAAACCTCCAGCTGGACTGACCAAAAAAAAGGACAGAAGATAAACTATCAAATTCAGGAATAAAAGAGGAGATACCACCAATCCTACAGAAATACAGGCTTATCAGAGAATATTATGAACAACTTTATGACAACAAAATAAACAACTTAGATGAAATGGACAAATTCTCATCAAGACTAAAAATTTTAAAACTGACAAGAATAAATTGAAAATTGGAAAAGACCTGTAGCAAGGAAATTGGATTAGTAACTTAAAATCTTCCCACAAATAAAAGTCCATCCCAGATGGCCTTAATGATAAATTCTACCAAACATTTAAAGAAGAAATAAAACCAAATCTTTCACAATATAAAGAAGGAGGAAACATTTTCCAGCTCATTCTATGAGGACAGCATTACCCTACACCAAAGCAAAGGCATCACAAGAAAACTACAGACCGACATCCTCATGGACACGATGCAAAAATCCTTAACAAAATATTGCAAACTGAATGCAGTGCCACGTAAAAAGGGTCATACACCACGACCAAGTGGGATGTATTCCAGGAATGCAAAGTTGGTTTAACATTCACAAATCAATTCATGTAATATACCACATTAACAGAATAAAAGACAAAAACCACAGGATCGCCTCAATAGATACAGGAAAAGCATTTCACAGAGTCTAACATCTAACACCTAACATAAAAACTCACAACAGACTAGAAATAGAAGGGAATTTCCTCAACCTGATAAAGGCATCTATGAAAAGCTACAACTAATACCATGCTTAATGATGAAAGACTACATTTCCCCTCTAACGCCGAGAACAAAAGAAGGATATCTGCTCTTACCACCGTTATTCAACATTATACTGAAGGCTCCAGCCAGTGGAATAAGCAAAAATAAAATGAGATAAAACAAAAGAAATAAATGAAAGGCATTCAGGTTGCAAAGGAAGAATAAAACTATCATTGTTCACAGATGACATACTCCTGTATGTATAAAATCCTAAGGAATCTCCCCCCAAAGCTATTAGAACTAATAACTGAGTTTAGCAAGGTAGCAGGATTTAAGATACAAAAATCAGTTGTATTTCTATATACTAGCAATGAACATACTGAAAATGAAATTAAGAAAACAATTCCATTCACAGTAGCATAAAGAATAACAAAATGCTTAAGAACATATGTAACAAAAGAAGTGCAAGGCTTGTATATTGAAAATGACAAAACATTGTTGAGACAAATTAAAGAAGATTTAAGTAAATGGAGAGACAGTCCACGTTCAACTCTACCCAAATTGAACTGTATATTCAATACAATCTCTATGAAAATCCCGGTAGGCTCCTTTGGGTAGAGATTGACAGTCCCAAATTTATATGGAAAGTCAAAGGACCTAGAATAGCCAAAACAATTTTGAAAGAGAAGAACAAAAGAACATATACGACCCAATTTCAAACTTAACCCAATTTCAAACTTACTATAAAGCCACAGTAATTAAGACAGTGGCATATAGGAATAGAGATCAACAGAACAGAACTGAGAATCCAGAAATCAGCATTGTGTTTATGGTCAAATGATTTTCAATGAAAGTACAAAGACAGTTCAATGGCGAAGGGATAGTCTTCAACAAATGGTGCTGGGACAATTGGATTTTGCAAACACGAACAAACAGTAAAACCTCACAACATGTATTGCGTTGGCCAAAAAGCTCGTTTGGTTTTAAGTAAAAATAAAAGACATTTTTTGTTTTCACCGAGAACTGTATTGAACAAGGTATTCACTAACTGAACGAACTTTTTGGCCAACCCAATACAAAAATTAACTCAAAATGCATCAGAGGACTCTCTGTAACAGCTAAAACTGCAAGAAAACATAGGAGAAAATCCCTGTGATCTTGGGTTAGATATGACACCAAAAGCACAATCCATAACAGAAATTGAAAACTGGACTTCATCATAAATAAAAACTTCTCCTCAAAAGACACCATTAAGAAAACGAGAAGACAAGCCATAGACTGGGAAAAACGTATTTGCAGAGCGTCTATCTGATAAAGGTCTAGTATCTAGAATACATAACAAACACAATTCAATAGGAAGACAACCTAATTTTTAAATGGACAAAAGATCTGCATAGACAGTTCATCAAAGATATGTGAATTGATAATAGGTACATAAAAGGTTGCTCAACATCATTAGTCATTAGGAAAACGCAAATTAAAGCCACACTGAGATACCATTTCATACCTACTAGGCTGGCTAGAATCAGAAAGACGCTAACAAGTGTAGGTAAGGATGCGGGGAAATTGAAACCCGCATGCATAGCTGCAGACAATGCAAAATAGTGCAACCACTTTGTAAAACAGCCTGGCAATTTCTTTAAAAAGTTTAAACATAAACTTCCACACGACCCAGAATGTCCACTCTCAGGAATCTACCCAAGAGAAATGAAAACATACGTCCACACACAGAGGTACATGAATGTTCATAGCGGTATCTCCAAATAGATGGAAACCATCTAAATGCCCAGCAGCTGGGGAATGGCTAAGCAAGACGAGGTCCATCAGACAATGGAATAAAAGAATGAATCTCAAAAACATGATGCTACGTGGAGCCGGACACACAGGACTACATACTGCATGATTCCATCTCTGTAAGTGCTCAGAAAAGGTAGATTAATAGAGAGAGAAAGTGGGCCAGTAGTTAGTTGCCTGGGGCTCCAGTGGAAGCAGGGATTGGCTAAATGGGCTCGAGGGAACTTTTGGCATGACGGAAATGTTCCAAAATTGGATTGCGGTGATGGTTGCATAACCCTGTAAATTTACTAGAAATCACTTATAAAGGGTAAATTTTTCTGCGATGTTAATTTTACTTCATCAACAAAGCTGTTTTTAAAGAAACAAACATTTATTATTTTTGTGGTATTATTGTATCTGTGTTTGTTGTATTATTTTATTGTGTTAAAAACACAATACCAGGGCTTCCCTGGTGGCGCAGTGGTTGAGAGTCCGCCTGCTGATGCAGGGGACGCGGGTTCGTGCCCCGGTCCGGGAAGATCCCACATGCCACGGAGCGGCTAGGCCCGTGAGCCATGGCCACTGAGCCTGCACGTCCGGAGCCTGTGCTCCGCAACAGGAGAGGCCACAACAGTGAGAGGCCCAAGTACCGCAAAAAAACCCACAATACCATTTATAATCACTAAAAACAAAAACAAAAAAAATCTAGGTGCAAATTAACAAAACATGTTTGGGACTTTTATACTGCAAACTACAAAACGCCAAAGAAAGAAATCAAAGACTTAAATAATGGAGAGACAGACCTTGTTCGTGGATTATAAAGCTCAACATAGTAAAGATGTCATTTCTCCCCAAACTGATATACAAACTTAATCCACTTCCTGTAAAAATCCCAGCAATATTTTTTGTAGAAATAGACAAGATTATGCTAAAATTTATGTGGAAAGACAAACTCAAATTTTTAAGAAGAATACAGCGAGAAGAATTACTCACTAAGTTTAAAGAAGAATAAAAAACAATTTTAAAGAAGAATAAAGTGACAAGAATTACTCTGCTCAGTTTCAAGCCTTATTAGACAGCAACAGTGATCAGTGCTGTATGGTGTGGGCGGAGGGTAGACGCACAGATTGAGGGAACAACAGAGACCTCGGAAAAAGCCCTGCCTAAGAACCGCCAGCTTTGACAAGAGTGCAAAAGCGATTCAGTGGAGGAAAGATTTGCCTTTTCAATAAACAACGTTGGAGCGACTGAATATCCACAGGCAAAAAAGTAAACTTCCATCTAAACGTCACAACTTATTTTTAAAAATCAACTCAAAATTAACCACGGATTTAAATGTAAAATACAAAACTTTTAGAAGATAGTTTAGGAGAAAATCTCCGGGACCCAGGGCTTGGTGAAGAGTTCTTAGGCTGGACACCAAAGTCATGGTCTCTAAAAGAAAAAAATCAGTTGAATCTCATCAAAATAAAGAAACTTCTGCCTGTAAGAGACCATCCTAAAGGACAAAACGACAGCTGCCGAAGAGGAGCAAATATTTGCAAAAAGCCACACATCTGACAAAGGACCCACGTCTAGAGTGTGCAAGGACCCTCAAAGCTCTACGTGAAAAAATCTACTTAGTAGTTCGGCAAAAGACACAAAGAGACGCTTCTCTCGAGGCCCCACAAGTGGACAAGTGTGTGCTGGAGGGTGGCCCCAGTCCCCCAACCCAGGGTGGGATGGAGCCCCGTCCTGCCCCATCCCAGCAGCATCATGTACGTGTGCGCACGTCTGTATTCTGGGTCACCCCTAGAATAGAGGAGGCCCAAGGACAGGCTGGGGCCTGGTGGTCCTGGGGACATGTCAGGCCAAGCCACACATCTCCAGGATCCCCCAAGAGGGGCCCAGGGTGTGGAGTGACCTTCCTCAGAGAGACAAGTAATGGAGCTGAACGTGAACTTGGGCCTGTTGAGGGCCACCCCACCCTCCAGACAGCCTGCGGGAGGCCACCTCCTGCCAGCTTCTGCTCTGGGTGTGGGGGAACCCGGAGCATCCACCGTGAAGATGGGGGATGTATGGGCGTCAGAGGCCTGGGCGACTAGCCCCCTAACCCTCAATGGGGTCACTGGGTCCCTGCGGGCTTTCGTGGCAAAGCCAGCCAGGGCTCTGAGCTTCCTGTGCCCACTACTGGCCAGTTCCTTACCTGGCTTCTGGGCAGGGCACATCCCACCCACCCCTGATAGAGACTTGCCACCACCCCTGATAGAGACTCGGCCAATCAGAGGACTTCAAGATCGTCTGCTCATCCCGGGCGGCCTAAGGTCTGGGCCCATCACTGCAGGAAGATTGACCAGGCCGTGGAATTGCCCATGCCCTTTGACCAGTGAGTCCTGGGCACAGACACGCTCGTGGAAAGGCCCTAGGATTCCCGAGCAAAGGCCCCGCCCGTAGGCGGTATTCCTGACCCGAGGCTGCCCCCTGGTGGGAGGCGCCCAGGACCAGGCAAGCCCAGCCCTGTGCTGACCCTCTGGGAACCCCAGCTGCCTTGGCTGCTGCCACGATTTAGAACTGGACCCCTCCCCAGAGGGGATCTTCCTTGTGCCCATGGCAGCGGGACAGGGGGCACCAGCCCGGTCCCCACCCCAGGGGCAGGGAAAGCACTGGGGGCCACTCCCAGGGCTGCCGGGTAGGCTCAGCGTCTGGCCCCAAATCAAAAGGGCCAGGACAGTGCCCCTGGGAAGGCCTCTGCCTGGGACAGAGCCACGATCCTGGAGTAGGTGCTGGGCAGAGTCCTCGAGGACGTGCGACCTTGGTCAAACCTCTCTCTAGCCTCAGTTTCCTTATCTGAAAAAGTAAAATTGGAATAGCTACGGAACCCACTCCTCAAAGTTATGTGGTCCAGTATGGCAGCCACTGGCCAATTGTGGCTATCTGAGCACTGGAAAGGTGGCTAGTCGGAATTGGGATGTGCTGTAAGTGTAAAACATACGCTGGATTTTGAAGCCTTAGTACAAAAAAAAAAACAAAAACCAAAAAACAAACAAAAAAACAAACACCCAGTCACTCAGCCTGTATTTTACAAGTAATTTTTATATGATTCACAAGTTGAAATGATAATATTTTGGATATATTGAGTCAAACATATTACTAAAATTAATTTCACTTCTTGTTTGTTTAGTTTTTAGGGAGGTTACCAGAAAATTTTAAACTAACATGAGGCCCAAAGTGTTGTTGGGAAGATTCAACGAGATGGTACCTGGTGACCAGTAAACCTTGATAAAAGGTGGCCAAGCCTGTTCCTATTAGCACAGAGTGGCCGCTAAAAGGAGGAATTTCTTCAAAATCTTGTGTTTTACCTGAAAAACTCAGAGTAACTCTGAATTCTATTCTTGTGCTTCTTTTCATGAAAACATTTTTTTAACAAAACTTGAATCAAAGTCACCAGTTGAGGAACATGTGCCTCCTTTTGTCCTGTGAGTCAGCGGGGCTCTGTGCTCCCAGGCCCAGTGGCAGGGATTGTGCCCAAGGGAAGCAGGGAGGGCTGGGCACACCTCACGGCCACACAGCCTCCGAGACCAGGAGGCCCAGCCCCACTGCTCTCACAGCCCACCTGTCCAGCCCCAACCTGCTGGCCCCGTGCTCTGGGTAACACAAAAAGAGAAGGAATTGTATGCTGCTTTCATTCCTCGGAAGGGGCTGGAGGAGGCTGAGCCACACATCTGGAATCACCCAAGAGGGGCCCGAGCAGGGAGTGACCTTCCTCCCAGGCAGAAAGTAAGTGATGGAGCCCCATGAGAACTTGGGCCTGGGTGAGTTCTGGAACTGTCCAACACGGGGGCAGGCAAGCCACAAGTGGAAGTTGAAGTCGGGGAGGAGTGGAGGTCAAGTGTGGGGAGATTCGAGGAAACGCGAGGTCCCAGCTGTCAGGGGAATAGGGAGAGAAACCAGGGGAGGCTTCTAGGAGGAGGTGGTGCCATCTTGAAGGCCAGGATCTAGAGAAGGCCAGGGCAGCTCCCAGACCCCTTCCCCGCAGCAGGTTTCAGCAGCGGTCTCCCATATCCCAGCTCTGTCACTCAAACTCTTGGGAGCTGATGCCAGTTGGGGGGAGAGCTTGGCTGCCCCAGGGGGTGGGGGTGGGCAGAGTCGCTCCAGGCGGACACAACCTTGCACTAGAGGTGTCCCCTCCCAGAAGGCGTCAGAGCCACAGTTCCCTTTGTGCCAGCAGAGCCCTTCCCCTCCTCCCTTCCACTAGGGATTTGGGCCGTGCTGTGATGGCCAGCTTGCGAGTGAAGAAGCTGGGGCTTGAGGGTCTCCTCACGTGAGACCACAGAGTCCGCCGGAGGCCGAGCCAGTGCTAGAGAGGAAGCCTACGTTCCGTGGCAGCGCTCACCCTACCCCCGGGCACACGCTTCGCCTCGTTGCACACGGCAGTGTGAGTACAGCCAGCCTGGTGACAACGTCCCGGAGAGTGTGGGCGGCACTGGGCCCCCAGGTTGAGTTACTGGAGGCAGGTGGGGGGACGAAGCCCCCCTCGCGGCCCCCCGCCGGCTTCCTGCCAGCCTCCACAGACACTCCAGAGCGGGGCTGGGCACAGGCGAAGCCAGAGACAAACCTCCTCCCCGACCGCTGAGGGCTGAGCTGTGCGGGGCAGGAAGCCCACCTCTCCTGAGCCCTGGATGCCAGGCTGCTGGGCTCAGCACGCGTGGATCCACCAGCTCCGTCTTACGTTCCCACTGACTGCTGACAACGGGTCCGACTTCGCCACAGCCTCGCCAACACTGGGTGTGAGATGGCCCCTCACTGTGGTCTCGGTTCGCATGTCCCTGACACTTAGTGATGCTGAGCAGCTTTCATGCGCTTATTGGCCGTTCCTGTGTCTTCTCTGGAGAAATGGCAGTTCAAGTCATTTGCCCACTTCTGAATGAGATCTCCTTTTTGGTGTTGAATTGTAGTTCTCTATATATTCTCTATATTATTCCCTTATCAGATATATGATTTGCAACATTTTCTCGTGTTCCGTGGGCTGCCTTCACTCAGCTGACAGTGTCTCTTGATGCTCTGCACTCACCTTTGCACCTGGACTCCCCAAGCCTCTGTCCACATACCCGAGGAAAGGATCTGCTTGTTCTCCCTGCTTCCCTGATCACAACCAGTGTAAGGCGCCGGCTGCCGTCTGGAGTTGCTCTGCCGAGTCCTAGGAACCCTGGGGAGGCAGCCCAGTGCCGAGCCCCAGACCCACAGCACATGGGGCCGCGGCAGGGAGGCCCTGTGGGGACCCTCTTGACCCCGTGGCCGAAGCCTTGAGGAACTTGGGAAGTCCATGTCTCTGGGCCGTCTTAGCAGCACGACTCAAGGCTTGCATCTCACCTCTACCTGGCACCTGGGCCCGTCTCCAGGCCAGGCCAGCTAACTACCATGCCACGTGGGTCCATCAGCCAGGCTGGAAGAAGCTCGGAGAGGGGAGGGCTGGGGATGGAGAGTCTGGGCAGCCTGGTTTCTCATCGGCTGTGGGCACAGGGTCCCACTTCCCAGGAGGATGTAAGGGTGTAGCGGACATGGCGGGGCACCCACTGTTCCCTTGGTTGGCGTTGCCCAAAGATCTTTGTACCGGAGTGCCTTCCTTTTGATTATGCCCTTGAGGTCTGTCCCTCAAGGGGCCTCAGAACTGGCTCTGGGGGGAGCTCACGGCCACAGGTAGAGCCGGAGGCCTCAGACATCCCCGTCATCTCGGCAGATAAGGAACCAGCAACACTGAGCACGGCGCGCCTGGCTCTCCCTGGCTGCCACCCAAGTGGCGTGAGCTCTGCTGGAGGGGAAGGGGCCCCTAACACATTTCAAGCAAGACTTTCTGGGGCTTCCCTGGTGGCGCAGTGGTTGAGAGTCCGCCTGCCGATGCAGGCGACACGGGTTCGTGCCCCGGTCCGGGAGGATCCCACATGCCGCGGAGCGGCTGGGCCCGTGAGCCATGGCCGCTGGGCCTGTGCGTCTGGAGCCGGTGCTCCGCAACGGGAGAGGCCACAGCAGCGAGAGGCCCGCGTACCGCAAAAAAAAAAAAAAAAAAAAGACTTTCTGGGCTCCCCAGACAGGCGCTGCTGCCCAGGGTGGGACCGCTCTGCTGGATTTTTCCTCTCCTCCCCTCTGCTCTGGGCCTCTCTGCCAACCCTCAGTCACCCACATCACTCCACCACCAGGACCTGCGGCTGGCTGTCAGCTATGTGCCCTTCCCACCCACTCCCCACTCTTCCATCGTCACCAGTCTGAGGGCCAAGGCACCCCAAGGCCCTGCCTGTCACCTTCCTTCCAGCCATTGTCTCATCCTAGGTTGGCTTTCTCCAAAAGGCTGGGCCTGACACCAAAGCCCCCAAGGCCTGCTGGACTGACACATGGCTTATGCGGACAGGGCAAGTGGGGGAGGGCCTGGGCCAAGTGCCTCAACGGCAGGCAGCTCCTAAGCAGTGCGCTGCAAGGCTGAGCTCAGCAGGGCCTTCGGGGCACAACACCTGGGCTCTTGAGAACTGTGGGACCTGAACAGGTCATCACAGCCTCGCTGGGTCCCCATTTCCCCATCTGGAAAGTGGTGCCAATAATCCATATGATTATGGATTCTGGTTCAGCCCACGACTTTGCAAGACCCTTGCACGAAGCCCCAGCACTTCCAGCAATATGGCTTTTCCCAAATTAGTCCTCCTTCCTTGGAAAGTCTAGTCTCACGGCAACTTTCTCCTTGGAGTGTGATGCCCACGGACCACCTGAGGTCAGGATGAAAGAGGGCCCCTCACAAAGAGACAAGCACTCATTAGCAGAGTGCCCTGCAGGGGACAGCTGGAGGAGAAATGACACACAGGGGCGGATTTCTGAGCCAGACATGAGACCAGGGGTGCCCAGCCCCTTCCACCACCTGACTGAGGGCTGAGCAACAGAATTTCCCAAGGCCGGGATGGCCCTGCTCACCCAGGTCCACCCACCATGATGCCTCACTACAGTCCCCATTCCACACCCCTGCCCCCTCCCAAAGCGCTGTGAGAGCTCTGTGCTCTGGGAAACATTTTTGGAAGATTTTAGAACCAAAACATTTTTTAACCAAACCTTTTAGAAACCCAGACCACTTTCAAAGCCAACCTACTTTGAAACCCGACACTTTAAATCCACTTTTCGAATTTGTGCCCCAAAGTTTTGAAACCAAAACATTCTGGAAACCTCCTGGAAGCAAGATACGCTGGAAGAAAACCAATTGAAAATGGCAAAAACGGTTTCATCTGGATTGTTTTTAAGCCCCCAGTTTTTGTAAACTGCTTTGAAGTAAAAGCGGTTTTGTCAAAGCCAGAGTTTCCGCTAGAATTTTCCTGGGAAGGAGCTCAGATGTTTGAACTGAGTTCACAGCAGTGCTTGCTTGTTCCTTAAGGACACACATCAAGGTGTAAACAGGGGCTGTGTCGGATCCTGGGAGGAGTCTTGGACCTTCTGCTTTACCCACTTCTCTCTCAAACTCTCCACCCAGCAATCTTCTGCCCAATACTGTTTTCCTCTAGTGATTGGGGCGGAAAAACCCATCCCGGAAGCACGCATCAGAATCTGTCTCGACGAGCCCGTGGCTTGTCCTTTCTGGCGTCCCAGTGGGCTGTTTAGCCTCGGTGCCAGAGGAAGGGGCACAAAGTACCAGAACTCAGTGACCACGGGTCCCAGGTGGGCAAGGCGGGGACTACGCAGAGATGAGTAGTAGAAATCCTATCTCCCCACACTTGAAACGATCACTTGATTTCTCATCTTCACCGTTTTCATTTCTCCGACGGGCCCAGTAAACACCACTGTGTCCTGGGTCTGGGGGGACTGCATTTTCCGCTCTTTGCTGCCACCACTCCCCCGGCTCGTGGTACCGAGGCAGATGTAGAGTGAGGAGCAGTGAAGGACACACAGAAGTACGGGGGCCGCATGGGAGCCCTGGTTAGCGAGGGGAGAGGTCTGCGGTCCGAGGGTAGTCACCATCCTGGGTTTTAAATTGCACCACTTTCCTTATGCTTTTCATTGGGCTGGAGTTGACCGTCAGTGTTCCCACAGCACCTGTTTTCTCTCAGGGTGGAGAGACTTCCCGGTTCTGCCAGGAGACCACCGGTGTGCCAGGCACTCCCAGCCTGGTGGCAGCATCACCCAGGTCGGGTCTCCCAAGCCATCTGTGTGTCAGGAGTGGCCTCTCCCCCATGAGGCAGCAAAGATGCCATCTTCAGAGGAGACACACAGCCTGCAGTTCAATGGGTAAGAGACGAGACCTCTGCACGAACCACCAGAAGCCACCCTGGTTTGGGCCATGAGACCGGTGTTCCGCTCACAGCACCACACCTGCCCTCCCGCCAGGCAGTGAACGGGGGGGCCGCCCCATCGGAGCTAACGCAAGGCTGGCGGCAGCGGCTCTGCCTTAATTACTGTAATTTTACGTGGACTTAAGGAAGCCAACCCAACTGTGGAGTACCTACTATGTGCTACTCTCATTTATTATCATCTGTAAGCATTTTTGGCAATAAAAAGAATTGAAATGCAGTTCTGTAAGAAATTAAATACAGATTTACAATTTCTGGATCTATACTCCAAAGAGTTAAAAGCAGGACTCAAACAGCTATTTGCACAACTACATTCATGGCTGCTTACTCATAGTAGCCAAAAGGTAGAAGCAACTCGAGTTTCCATGGACAAATGATGGGCAAAATGCGGTCCAGCCATACAATGAAATATGATTCAGCCTTGTGAAGGAAGGGAATTCTGACGTGGATGAACCTGGAGGACATGCTGCTCAGTGAAATAAGCCAGACACAGAAGGACAGACACTGTAGGATTCTGCTCATATGGGGTCCCTGGAGGAGCCAGATTCATAGAGACAGAAAGTAGAGGGGTGGGTGCCGGGGGGGGGGGGGGGGGGGGGGGGGTAGCGTTTAATGGGGACAGAGTCTCAGTTTGGGAAGATGAAATGTGCTCTGGAGATAATGGTGGTGATGGCTGCACAACAATAGGAACGAACTTAATGCCCCTGAACTGGACACTTAAAGTGGTTTTAAAAAGGTAAATACTGGAGGCTTCCCTGGTGGCGCAGTGGTTGAGGGTCCGCCTGCCGATGCAGGGGACACGGGTTCGTGCCCCGGTCCGGGAAGATCCCACATGCCGCGGAGCGGCTGGGCCCCGTGAGCCATGGCCGCTGAGCCTGCACGTCCGGAGCCTGTGCTCCGCAACGGGAGAGGCCACAACAGTGAGAGGCCCGCGTACCGCAAAAAAAAAAAAAAAAAAAAAAAGGTAAATACTATGTTATATGTATTTTACCACAATTTTTAAAAGATTTTAACACCAGTTGAAACCCTCACATCAACACCCCAATTCATCCAAGAAAATGTATTCACAAGGTCAACTTTCTCTTTTCTTTTGAGAAACCCATTTTCCTAAATAGGATGGCCAGCCATCTAATGATAAAATAAACAGCTTTATTATCATCATTATTATTTTACTGGGTGCAAAAAGCATTTTAAAGGTTCCTACTCCAAACTTGCTTAAAAGATGTACTCTGGCCCAGGGCAGAAGCCCTAAGACTGAAGGTCCCTGCCAGCCCCCTCGCTTGCCTCCTGGACATGGCTTTGGGTCCTGCAGGGCTGGGACTTGAGCTCGGCCGCGCGGGTGAGCATGCTACCCGTGGCAGCTATCCTGCCTCTCGCATCTGGGAAGGTCTGGATGCTGACCCAGCCATCACACGCTCTTCCCCTCCTGCTCTGGTCTTCCCTCTGGGCCTGTGGGAATTCTTGAGATGAGCACGGCCAGCGGCCTCTGCTGACCCAGCCCAGGGGACTCACTGAGCACAGGCCCTCGCACTTGGAAGCTCTTGAGACACAAGCAGAATATTGCCCCAGAATCCAGGAAGGGCCGCCATGTCTCTGCTAACCAACCTCATGCTTTGGATGGTGCTTAGAGAGGGAAAGAGGTGGAGCCTCACCTTTCATGCAAGGATTCAGAGCGGTTTAGACTCACTACCACTTCAGAGGTGGTAGTTTCACACGATAGTAGCCATGAAAGCGCAAAATGTATTGTTAGCTCCCCCGGCCCAAGACAAAGCCACAAAGAGACACAGAACTGCAGCACAGTCTCCAGGCCTCTGTCCAATGGTGTGTTCTATCAGATCTACCTGAGCGGCAGTGGTCTTCTTTTGCATTTTGATTATACAAAAACCTTCCATTTGTGTGTCGATATATCACCACACACAAGAAAAGGACTATAAGAAGTCCGCTCGCAGACCAGTTTGCAGATCCCTTTGCTCCAGGCACCCCCGCTGACCATCAGGGCCAGCACGTCCCCTTCCCCCTCCGAGGAAGCTTTCTTCCCTTCAAAGGTCAGCACCATCCCGCTCAAACCCGCACCCAGCCGAAGTGTGCTCAGTCCCCAAAGTAGCAGGAAAGTTCTGGATGCCCAGGCTCTGAGTTGGGTCAAGCACTCCCCAAAGATCTGAGCTATACATTTCAGATCCGGCACACACGCTCACGGTCCTGCCAGCCTCCAACCAGGACTGCAAGCTCGCACACTCAAAATCTGTCAGGGGCAGACGCAGTACGACAGGGCGTGTTCATTCATCACCGACAAAGTCACCCAACAGACCCCTGTCCGCCAGCGTGATAGTGCCATCACCGTGAGCACATACCCTCCAGATGGTGCCCAGGACAGCCAAGTTGAATCGTTTCGGGCAGGCCTAAGGGACGACATTTGGTTTGCATCTGAAGTACCCAAGGGCAAAGGCAGAGATGAGTTCAAAGCAGGTGTCTTCCTCATTAGCTTCTGTCCGGATGATGCATGATGATATAATTCCCCAAAGAAAAAATATCCCGCGGTCCCTTCATCTCTCTGCTGGTTTGAACTGGCATCCCAGGGGGGCCCTTTGCCAGCCACTGGGCCTTGGTAGAGTAAGGGAGCGTCTAGAAAGTTTCGTGATGCTGATAAACTGTTCACACCTACATGAACAACAGCCAGTATGTGCTCAGAAGGTCAATGGTTTCTCTTCACTAACGGGCCCTCTTTAACCCTCGTCTGTCACATCCAGGGTAGAGATTAAATAGCGAGTCAGGATCCTGTACGTTAAATGCCAGAAATCCGGCTCAAATGAGCTTAAGCGAGTGGAAACGACTGGCCCCCCAACACCTGCAAAGCGCAGGTGGACCAGCTTCAGGGCACGTCCCCCAGGCCGTCCGCACTCCTCCCAGCCCTGTGCCCTCACTGTGCGGTCTGAGCCTCGGTGCAGCTCTTCTAGGAGTGGCTTCTGTCCCTCCAGTCTGGTAAAGCCCCCACCCAGAGGTTTCCAGCAGAGGGCACTGGGACTGATGGGTTCAGAATGCATTGGCAGCCTAGCCAGCGCTAAGGCATGGGTGGGGATGGCCTTGCTCAAGTCTCCTGGGCTAAGAGTGAGGGAGACAGTGATGGGCTCTTTGACCAGGAGGAGGAACCTGTGTTGGCAAAAAACAACAGACGTCGACCAGAAAGAGTCCTTCCAAACTTCTCTTTGGGAGAAGCACTTCACATTTTTAGATGAATTATGTCTGTGTTGTCCAAGTTTTACCTGTTCATATTTTTAGGTTTTGGAGTGTGGGGTGGGCAGAAAAGGAAGTGTAGTTGATCAATAAATAGGCAATAATTACCCGCGGATAATTTGCTCGGGTGAGTTGACCCCCTCGGGTCTGCATGATATCTGGGAGCCTGTTACTTTGCAGGATGGGGCCGTTGAGGAGAACAGACCATCCTGGACCTTCTGTCAAGAGCATCACGCCACCCCTCTGAGACGCTCTGCTGTCCAAGTGGGGACAGCACAGGCTGAGGAGCAAATCCCACCAGAAACCGAACTTCTTCCCGAGAAACTTAAGAAGGCGGCTCTGGGGATGTCGGCGCATCTCCTGAAATCCTGCTGCTGGGAACCCATCTGGTGCCATGTTTAATAAACAGGGCCGGCACAGCTGGTCCAGAGCTAGGTCCCCCCACAAAGGTGCAGCCAAGGCAGCAGATGTCTGGGGACACATGCCTGTTGGGGAATGAAACAGCATGCTCACAGACTGCACACTTCACCTGTGGGGCCTTGGAACCACACGAGGGAGACATCCACGAGCTCCCAGCCACCGCCAGGGGCGGACCAGCCTGCTTCTCTCCTCCACTCTGGTCTCCAGCCCACGAAGGCTCTCGAGGTGACAAGGGAGTGGGGGGTGAGGGGCAGGGAAGGGACGGGGCAGCCTGGCCGGCTCCTGACGGACACAGGCCTCCCTCAGCAGAGGGCCATGGGAGCCAAGCATGGAACACAGCAATCCTCGTTCTGAGAGGAAAAGGCAAGCGACAGCACCCTCCAAAGGGAAGAGAGAATACAGGAAGGGAATACAAACACGTTATTATTCTCTGAACCAGAGGTGAACACTTAGTTCCCCAGAAATAGTGCCAGCTGTCCTCATGAGCCCCACAGACAACACGGTGCTCAGAAAGTGCTAGAAGTCACAGGGAGTGAGCTCTAAGCCCACTCAGGGTCCGTCACTGAACCGCCACCAGCCCTGGCCACCTTATTATTAAACACGTGGGGAGAATGACGGCAGCCGTCCTGGCTCACAGCCCGGAACGAGGCTCAAGCAGCATCTTTCATCTCCTCACTCACTCAATAAACAGTTACCGTGTGCCCACAGAGTGCCAGGCCCTGCTCTAGGCACGGGATGAATGGGAAGGAGACTCAAGCTGCGATAGGGGTTAGTGGCGTCCACGTTTGAGTGCAGAGATTCGCCTCTAACAAAACCCAGGGAAGCACAGTCCTGGAAACCTCAGGTGGGCTCCATGTGCTTCAGAAGGGAGCTTCCCAGGGCAGGCGGGTCAGACAGGCATGCTTCTCACAGCTTCTGCTTTGCTCTGTCCCCAAAACGCCCGGCCTTCTTCCCTTAGGCTCCTGTCCCATCCCAAGGATGGGAATGCCTGCCCTGCCCCTTCCAGCCCTGTGCTCCCTGCTCACCAGCTCAAGGGCAGCCCCTGCACTGGGGAGGCCAGGGCAGCCCCTCTCACTGCCCATTAGCAGCAGAGTCGGGTTAAAGTCCCTCCTTCACCAAAGTATGGATGCAGGTGCCCACTAACTGCACTGGGGAGAGAAGTGAGATCCCGGCCCTTGCTGAAAAACAAGCTTAAAATTCTCCAAATAGTAGAAATTCCTTAAAAGTAAATGGTAAAAGCAATACGGCAGAACACTGCCTAAATATTCATTAGAAGCCATAAGTGGATACACCGTATCAATGCGTGAAAATGTGTACCAGACACTTTTAGGGGAAAGAGGACCAACAGTACCTCTCTCTCACAGACCCTCCCCGCCCCCCGCCCAAGAAGTGTGCTGAACACCTGGGTGAGGTGGAAAATGCACAGCACCAGGGTCAGGAGGCCCAAGTCCAGGGCAGGCTCGGACGCCCACAGCCTTGTGTGTTGGGCGAGTCTCTCCCGCACCCTCTCCCTGACTGTAAACAGGCACAGCGCCCTGGAGGCTCAGAGATGACACGAGAGAGGATTTTGTACCACAAAACCACAGTGTTATTAGGACTGTGGGTAAATGTGTTGATGAGGGTCGGAAGACGGAGGCAAAATAAAGAATTTTAAGTTTATGGAATTGTTTGGTTAAATTGTCTAATTGTACAGCATCCATTTAAAAATTTTTATAGTATCTTAGCCGAAAAAAACATGGAGCCCAGTTCCTCTACAAGATACTACTGTGTGGGTCAGGGAAATGGCACAGAACAGAAGGAATGAGTTCTCAGGCTCACGTCCCAGAAAGAGGTGAGGTGCGGGCTTCCCCTCTCCTCCTGGAGCCTGCCTCACCCCCCCCACACACCCAGACCAGGAGGACCTTCTCTGCCATCACATCCTGAGTCGTCCCCCCGGCGCAGACAGCAGCTGGGGCCCTGGTACAGGAATCTGGGTGGCTGTGTGGATGCAGCTGGCATCCACTCCAACAGTCCCTGGGCCTGAACATCCCTGCAAACATGCCTCCGACACCCAGAGAAACCGACCTACTGGGTACCTATGCAAAGAACCAGGAATATAGAAAGAAGGAGATGTGGCCCTGTCCTTAAAAAGCTCACAACCCAATGAGTTTTGACATGTCTGAATATTCTCGAAATGAACACACTTCAGTGAAAAACTCCCAACAGAGGCAGGTGCCTCTTCAGACAAGTACTCTGAAACTGGACTCCTCAAGTTTGTGTACCGGCTGCCGACTGTCTTACGGAAAGAAGGGAAGCTTCCAAAGGAAGTGGTGGTTTCTAATACTGTGGAGCTCCAAGCTGCAAGGTGAGCACCGGAGGCCCGGGCTCCAGCCACACACAGCACCACCTCGCAGCTGGGAAAAGCAGGGCCACCACCCGCCAAGGACACCCTGGGGGAGGCCTTCCACGTGTTCTGCCAGCTCTTCAGGAACTGGGCGTCTAGGACCAAATGCTACAGATCAAGAAGACACGGTCGAATGTGATGCCCAAACGCCACGAAATGACCGCACGCTTCAGAGCAAAACCTGCAAAGGAATTTGAACCAGATGTTCAAAAAGAGCCTTCCTGGACTAGCAGACACCTTCACCAAGGCAGGTCCATCGAACATGAAGATCCCTGTGTCAGTCATGTCCTCGAGGGAACGTCCCTGAAGCTGAATCGAACCAGCCAGCTTGGCAATGAGACTCCCACCTGAGCCTCGCCCTGCTGATGCTGGGGACGCATTTTAGGGATAAACTCAGTCCCTGCTACTGCAAATCCTTACGTTCGTGACTGACAAATTAAAGGAGGCAGCTGGAGTTAAAATCCAGCCTCTGTGACTGCGACCTGGATGTACGATTTACCTTCGATATGATCTCAAGTATGAAACCCTTATTAATAGCCTTCCCTTTTCACATGTATCACCTAATAAGAGAGCTTTCACTTTTGAAGGATTTGTCTGCCACGCTTGCACAAATACACAGTAACGCCTGATCTCAAATTCAAGTTCCTCCTTTTTGCTGAAGACGACCATGAACCCTCCCTTCCTGAAATTGAGATTCTGAGGCCTAAGCGTCAGCCATTATGCCGCTTGGAGCCCCTGAATGAGCATCTGTCGCTCCAATGAAATAACCACAAGTGCAGGCAGAAGGAGCAGATGTAACCTTTTACTCCACCATTTCCTTCTCCACTTTTCATATTAAATATCTGAAATATATTAATCTTAAAAAACAATATTAACACAGTACTCAATGAATACAGGGAGGGAGTAAACAGCAAGTCTAGACTGCAAAATCGCAGGGTATTTTACAAACGAGAGTGTGGGTGTGGTCAATTCCAGGTGTTTCCAGCTGACTCGCCAACAGGAGCACTGTGGAATTCTGCGATGTGTCACACCAGGAGAGAAACAAAGCCATATAAAAATATATGCGGCAACGCATTGCTCCATCCTCCGGGAGATGGTCGCGGTACCACAGGCCCTTCATTCAGGTTTAAAGTAACAACACAAGCACTTTTTTTTTTTTTTTGGTGTTCAGGATTTTCCCCTAACGCCTTCAGTCTCTAAGTAGATTTTCAGGCTTGGGGTAGCCAAAGAGGACGAAATCTGCTTCGTAGAGTTTGTAAAGCTGCTGCCTCCAGGCCAGGGGAATTTTGGCAAACCAACCTTCCTCCCAGCTGCTGGCAGTTCTGTTCCGGTAACTCGGGGGGAACTGGAGCAGCTTGTCCACCTTGAGAAGCCGGAGCAGCTGGGTGGCATCCTGGTCCAGGGTCTCCAGTTTCCCCACAAAGTCGTAGTCTATCTGGCAGGGGTGGCAGAGGCGGTGCACCTGCCTCCAGTGCTCGTTGAAGGGCGCCAGCTTCTCGGTGTGAGGGTCCAGCAGGTACTGGATGAAGTTGGCGAAGGACACCCTGAGGCCTGCACTGAAGGCCTCGCTGACCGACTTGGGCAGGCTGGTGTGGTTGGAGTACCTCTTCAGCATGGGGACGGCGAACTTCTGGTAGAACTCTTCGTTCTCCAGCTCGAACTTGCTGCGGAAGGCCGAGATGAGGCGGATGAAGGGGTCCCGCACAAACAGGAACTTAGTGTACTTTTTCAGCTTAACTTTCATGAGGTGGCGGGAGAACTTCCCGTAGCGGCGCCAAAACTTGTTGAAAGTCAGGTGGGTGCTGGAGTTGTGGACGTACTCCCGGGGGATGTCCAGGGGGTCACGGTAAGGTGTGCCCTGGTCCGAGAGGCTCTGGCTCAGGACGATCATCACGCGCTTCCAGTTGGTGCAGGCCACCTTGGGCACATAGCAGTAGATGACCCCGTGGCGGTCGTCCACGATGAGGTGGTTCAGCTCATAGTTGGGAATGTCATCGAAAGAGCGCTCCTTGGCGGGAAACACAAAGCTGGCGTTGGCGCAGAAGCCCCTCAGCACGCTCCTCCGTTCGGCCTGCCGCCTGTCCGGGTCCGGGCTCTGCTGGGCGTCGTGGTTGGACCAGTCGTAGCCCCTCACACTCTCTTCCATGTTGCTGAGCACAGGCTTGCTGGAGGCCAGCAGGGAGGGCTGCTCCACCTTTCTACCCAGAAGGATGTTCTGCTTCGCATGAGCACTGAGGAGCTTCTCCAAAATCTCCTCAATGCTGGCGGTGAAATACTTGCCATCCCCTGGCTTGGAGCTGGGGAAGGGCTGCAGGATGTGAGGCCTGGAGAGGGAAGTGTGCAGGTACAAGTGGGCGGTGCCCATGTTGTCCCAGTACACGATGATCAAGAGGATCATGAAGACGGACCCCAAGACCAGCCACAGGCGGAAGAACCGGCTTTTGGTCATTGTGTCCATGGATGCGGGGGCCTCTTCCCCGGATCCTTTCACTTCAGCTTCCTGTAGAGACCGGACGCTGCCCTCCGAGGAAGCTGGAAGGCAACAGAAACCAAGTTAAAGGCTAAGGTCCTCTCGCAGCCTGCGGTCCTGAGAGGATGGTGCCTGCTGCCGTCTCAGACCCAGTGGCCCTGCTTTTCCCTCCCTCGTCCACCCTCCGTGAGGTGGACTTTGGGGGTCTGCCTGATGGGGAGCTTCAGCTTCTCCAGGTGATGTGACCCATGAGGCTTAGGAAGGCCCAGAGGGTGAGTGTGACTGGAGAGGTGACTGGAGACCCCTTACCACCGCACTGAAAGGGGGAGGCCGGACCCAGACCAGCCCCCGGGCGGGAACGCAGACCCTCGTGAAGAGTGGGTGTGAGAATGAAAGGAGAGGCGCAGCGAAACAAAACACGGTAACAAGAAAGTTAAAGCTCAGTGCAATGCTGAACTCACCCCTTCTCCCGCCCAAACCCCTTCTTCTGTGCACACGTCATCCAAACCAACACTTGAGACGGGCCCCCGTGTGAGGCCGACAGCGTGCTGTGAGCGGTGCAGGCTGCTGCCGGCTCTCAGCCTCCTGGTCCACAGCACCTGTACGAGGAGGGGCTGTGCAGGCTGGAAGTGACATTCGTGTCGGGGCTTCAGCTATCTGGAGGGCTGTCACATGGGAGAGAGAGCAGCTTCAGAAGATACCACTCAGAAACTGAGTCGAGCCTAAGGAAAGAACACTAATGATTATAAGTGGGCCCAAACCACTTAAGAACGGGCTGTTTGTGAAGCCGTACTAGGACTTCTGTCACTGCAGGCATCGGGGCACAGACGGACGGAGCACGTCTGGGGTGTTCTAGGGGAGGGTCCCGCATTGTGCACCCTCTGGGACCTCTCCCAGTGTACACTTCTGAGTCTATATTCCTCGTATGCATTCGACTATGTACCTGGTATCTAATACATTTTCATAAAATGAACCTAAAAGTTCATTAGGCAGAAATTTGGGTGCAATCTCTATCCACCTCTGCAGCTGTTGTTTACTGTTTTTTGTTGTTGTTTACTCTTCACTTTTTTAAATGGAAAAATTAATACATACTTATGGTAAACAGGTCAGCAGACAAAGGGTGGGGTGGGCTTTTACACAAAAGGAGCTGAAACGACCATCTGACAGAGAAGAGTACATTCTCTGGTCATCACCTTCATGTAGTGTTTCCTGAGCCCTAAGAGCTCGTCATGTGCTCCCACAGAAAAAGGAAGAGCAGAAAAATCTGGTGACCCCTACCCTGAGGGGTGGCGATCACACCTCCTCTCACCCACTCAGGGCTGTTGGCCATGTGCTAGAGTCACACAGCTAGATATTTATTATATGTTATATATTTATTATATAATTATTACACATTATAAAGGTAATAACCACACTACACACATCATGAAACAGGAAACAGGATTACAGGTGAAATACCCTGCTGTCTCTTTCACAACTGCTGCTGGTACTTTAGCTCATTCCCTTCGAGTGGGTCGCGGGTGTGAGTGGAATAAGAACAAGCAACGCTGCGACAGCTTTTAATACGCTTTTAATGGTAACGGTTAGGATCACAAAATTTTACAGCCTATTTTTAAAACTAGATCATAAGCACCCAGGTCATTAAAGTTTTCAAGACCATCCCTTCTCAAGGATGTGCAAGGGCGAACAGTTTATAAAGATGAAGGTGAAACCATGTTAAAAAAAAAAAGTTTGCCAAAGGCTGAGAAAACAGCAAAGGGAAAAAGTGACTTAAAATGTCAAGTGATTTAAGAGATCAGTTTTCAATTTTAAGATCAAGACTAATAGAGTAGAGGTGATGCAGCATCACAGTTACATCTTGTGGACACAGGCATAGCCACAGATCAAGGATCGTGCTATCGGCCACATACTTATAATGCTAAGTACCAGAACTACCTGGCCTGATAACCTAAATACCTTGACTTATTTTTCAGCCAAGAAGTAGCATATGCACATTAATAAATGCCAGTGCCTACAACATTTTGTAAAAACTCTGACTCTCTTTACTAATAATTTAGTAAGAATTCAATTTAACTGCAAGGAAAAGACATGGTCAAATATTTTTTGGAGAATTACTATATATTGATAACATCTTCTTAATAGCAGCTGCCATTTATCGACCTCTTACTGTGTGTCAGGCACTAAGATGCGCATTTTACACACGTATGTTACTGCAGGCCCTCTGCACACAATCTGGGGCGGGGGTGCAGCATAATCCTCTTACAGCTGAGAAACTGAGGCCGATCAGCACATGAAAAGATGCTCAATGTCACTAATCATTAGAAAAATGCAAATCAAGGCCACAGGAGACACCGCCTCACACCCACCAAGATGGCTACTGAAAACAAAAGCAAAAAAAAACCCAAACCAGAAAACAACAAGTACTGGTGAGGACGAGAAGAAGGTGAAACCCTTGTACACTGTTAATGGGAATGTAAAATGCTGCAGTCACTGCATAAATAGTATAGAGGTTCCTCAAAAAATCAGAAATAGAATTGCCGTATAAAGTTACCATGTGATCCAGCAATTCCACTTCTGGGTCTATACCCACAAGAATTGAAAGCAGGGTCTTGAAGAGATATTTATACACCCATGTTCACAGCAGCATTACGCACAGTAGCCAAAAGGTGGAAGCAACCCATGTCCATCAATGGGTGAATGGATAAACAAAATGTGGTCCATCCATACAATAGATTATTATTCAGCCTTAAAAGGGAAGGAAATTCTGACGCCTGCTACAACATAGATGAACCTTGAAGACATGATGCTCAGTGAAATAAGTCAGTCACAGAAAAGGACAAATACTGTGTGATTCCACTTATATGAGGTCCCTGGAGGAGTCAAATTCATAGAGACAGAAAGTAGAAGGTGGGGGCCAGGGTCTGTGGAGGGGGATGGGGAGTTAGTGTTTAATGGGGACAGAGTCTCAGTTTGGGAAGAAAAATGAGTTCTGGAAATGGATGATGGTGATGGTTGCACAATATGAATATGCTCGATGTCACTGAACTGTACACTTAAAAATGGTTAAGGTTGGGCTTCCCTGGTGGCGCAGTGGTTGAGAGTCCACCTGCCGATGCAGGGGACGTGGGTTCGTGCCCCGGTCCGGGACGATGCCACGTGCCGCGGAGCGGCTGGGCCCGTGAGCCATGGCCGCTGAGCCTGCGCGTCCGGAGCCTGTGCTCCGCAACGGGAGAGGCTACGACAGTGAGAGGCCCGCGTACCGCAAAAAAAAAAAAAAAAAAAAAAAGGTTAAGGTGGTAAATTTTTTTTTTTAAGGTGGTAAATTTTATGTTACGTGTATTTTACCACAATAAAAACAAACTGGAGGGAAAAAAATGAATTAGAGCTGTAACAGTGGACTTGGAGGAATTTCCAAGAGGTATTGTTGAATGAATAAGGCAAATGTAGGACAGTGTGTAAAAAATAAACAAAGCTAAATATGGTAGAGAGCTGTACAGGGGCTAAATTTGGAGCCAGCTGCCGAAGCCACAAGCTACCCTTACAACCTTGTGCAAAAGCTCCACAAGCCAACTTCACCTGCAATTTGCTTATTAAGCAAAGTTTTAAAAATTTATAATTGGGGGGCTGTTGCCCAAAAGCAAGACAGGTCTTCCCCTGGGACAGCCAAAAACCTGTCTGCTTTTTCAGTGGGGAGACTGGTCCCAAGAGCCTTGTCTTGCCCTGGAGTCCTGCCACGTCACAGCCCCTTCCAGGCCTTTCTAAATCAAGGGGATGAGCGCCTACACACCAAGCTGAGGCAGCGTTTACCGATGAAGCTGAGGCCATGGTTCATTTTTAACATCAAGGAACAGGGCAGTCCTTTGTGTTGTCATTTCTAACCTCAAACATGCCACAAAAACAGCATGGAAACAAGACTGTCTGAGTGTATTAAATGGCCTGTGAGAGTAGTCCTTTGAGAAGAAAGGACTGTGGCTACTTTAAAATATTCATGGAGCACAAGTTCCCAGTTTCTCGGAAGAGTGGAGAATAGAGTCAAGACTACCACATAGCATCGCCAGCAACAAGTTTTACTTTTTAAAAGGGAGTAGGACATCTAGGAATTTCTGGTCCAGGTGCCTGGGCAGCTCAAGCTGGACAGTCTGGGTAACACTTCCTTGTCTTCTGGGGGTGAGAGCAGCACAGTGGGGAAAGCCAGCTGAGAACCAAAGCCTGCTTCAGAAACATGTCAGGGAATAACGATGACCTCATAAAGTAATTTTTCATTCAAAAATAAGGGCATTGTTTCCGAACATAAATCTCCCACTATTTCAAAACGCAGTCAACAAAAAGCCCCCCAAGTTTTGAAGAAGCAGAGCAAGAAGAACCTTCATAGAGGAAGTGATGTACGATTGGCGCTGCATATCAGTCTCAGGCTTCTGCCCGCAGCAATAGAACTGACAGCAAAGTCTATCCAGAAGTTTCATCTTTGGGGGGGCTGGTTTTCTACAAGGGTTTTGTCAAAGGCCCTTGTAAACCCTACTGATGAAAGAATTAGGTTGGGTTTAAACCAAAACACTGTGGCTAGGCAGAGCTGTTTCTTAGCTCAAGGTGGGGTTAAACATTTCTTCTGACACATGGCAGGGTATGATGCCAAGGGTAGCTTGGCAGCCCCAGGAAGCAAGCACCCAGTGCTGGCCGCCCACATAAGGGTGCTGGCCGCCCACATAAGGCTGCTGGTCTCAAGGAGCCTTCACACCAATAGTAGGCAAGAATCCGGGAAGATGGGGTGGTGTGCAGCTGAGGGCTGACCTCCCTCACACTCAGATGTGTGTCATCCTGACATATCTAGAATAGAGGGCCACAAGGCCAGACCCATACTAAGACCCGTATAAGGGCACGTCCCAAAATTTGATAGCAGAACTGACAACTACAGTACAAAAAGGTCAGGTGGTATATGCTGGTTAGTTTTACGTGTCAACTTGACTGAGCTATGGCTGCCCAGGTAGTTTGGTCACACATTCTGGGTATGTCTGTGAGGGTGTTTCTGGAGGAGATTAACGTTTGAATCGGTAGGCTGAGTAAAGCAGATGGCCCTCCCCAGTGTGGGATAGCCTCATCCAATTTGTTGAAAGCCTAAATAGAACAAAAAGGCAGAGCAAGAGAGAATTCCCTCTCTCCACCTGACTGTCCTTGAGCCGGGACGCGGGTCTCATGCCTTCAGACCTGGACGAGTACTAGGACTCTCACCAGCAGTCTTCCTGGTCCTCAGGCCTTCAGACTCAGACTGGAGCACACCGTCAGCTCTCCGGGCCCTGAACTACTCAGCTTCCATAACCCTGGGAGCCAATTCCTCATGATAAATCCCTTTACACATACACACATACCTTATTGGTTCTGTTTCCTTGGAGAACCCTCACTAATATATCAATATTTATTTTGTCATATGGACTGGGGTGTGTGTGTGTGTTTGTGTGTGTATTTACTACATATTATAGATACAAGTGATCAAACCAGTGAGAATTAAACAGTGGGTGGTAATAAATGGAAATTAATGTATCTGCCATGGTGGAAAGGAATGTTAAATGCAGAGAATTTCAGCCACTATCCAATACAAGTATTCCAGAGGGAGAGGTTGAGATTCATTTTTTTCCCATAGAGATATCCTGTTATTCCAGCACCATTTGTTTAAAAGACGGTTCTTTCCTGATTAAATCACTTTAGCTTCTTGCTTTTTTTCCTTTTTAAGTCAGGTTTATTGAGGTATGATTTACACACAATAAAACACACTCTTTTTAACTGTACAGTCTGATGAGTTTGGGCAAATGTACACTATAATTAAGATATAGAACATCTTCATCATCCCCCAAAGTTCCCTTATCCTCCCCCAACAGCCAGCTCCAGGCAGTACATAGTTCTATAGTCCTGCCCTTTCTAGAACGTCACATAGAGGGGAATTATACAGGAAGTCGCCTCTTGTATTTGGCTTCCTTCACTTAGGAAGATGCGTTTGAGATCTGTCCAAGTTGTTGCTTGTGTCATTGCTGGGCAGTACCCCACTATACGGATATACCACTATCTCTTTATCCATTTACCAACTGATGAACTTTGGAGTTAGCTCCCTTTTTGGCTATTATGAAAAAAATTAATGTCAACTTTTTTTGCATACAGACTAGTTTTTTTTTATGCTGAGACTTTCAAAAAGTCAAAAAGATTGTATTAAAAAATATCAAGCAGATTTTTAACCTCCTGGAAGGTTCTGTAAGATCCATAACAGTAGATGTTCTGTAATAAAGCTTAGGGACTCTATTTAAAGACCAAACTGACCATCAAAATATGATACATAAATCTTAGATTATCAATACTTTTTCAATTATAAAATTTTACGGGCTCAAGTGATTATAGCAAGTTTGCAGGACACAAGGTTAATAAACAAAAGTCAACCACTTTCCTACATATCAGCAATGAACAAGTGGAATTTGAAATTAAAAACAGAATTCCATTTATGAGCAGCCCCCAAAAGAAAAACACTTAGTATAAATCTAACAAAATATGTACAAGATCTATATGAGGAAAACTACAAAATTCTGATGAATGAAATCATCAGAAGAACTAAGGAAATGAAGAGATATTCCATGTTCAAAGTGCTAAAGGATAGGAAGACTCAATATTGTCAAGATATCCATTCTTCCAACTTACAGATTAATCCCAACCAAAATCATAGCAAGTTATTTTGTGGATATCAACAAACTGTTTCTAAAGTTTATATGTAGGAGCCAAAGACCCAGAATAGCCAATACAATATTGAAGGAGAAGAACAAAGCTGGAAGATTGATGCTGCCCGACTTCAAGATTTACCATAAAGCTACAGTAATCAAAATGGTGTGGTATTGGCAAAAGCATGGAGAAGTAGATCACTGGAACCGAACAGATAGCTCAGAAACAGACCCCCATATGGTCAACTTATTTTTAACAAAGGAGCAAAGGCAATACAAGGGAGCAAAGACAGTCTGTTTCTGTAACAAATGGTACTGGAACAACTGGATATCACGTGTAAAAAAAAAAAAATTAAAAGAATCTAGACACAGACCTTCAAAAAAACTAACTCAAGGGCTTCCCTGGTGGCGCAGTGGTTGGGAGTCCACCTGCCACTGTGGGGGACGTGAGTTCGTGCCCCGGTCCGGGAGGATCCTGCGTGCCACAGAGCGGCTGGGCCCGTGGGCCGTGGCCGCCGGGCTTGTGCGTCCGGAGCCTGTGCTCCGCGGCGGGACGGGGGGTGCCGCAGCAGTGGGGGGCCCACGTACTGCAAAAAAAAAAAAACAAAAAAACACTAACTCAAGATGGATAATAGACCTAAATGTAAAATGCAAAACTATAAAACTCCTAGAAGGTAACACAGGAGATAACCTAAATGACCTTGTGTATTGTGATGCCTTTTAGACACAACATCAAAGACGATATCCATGAATGAAATAACTGTCCACACAAAGATGTGTACAAGAATATTCATTGTCGCTTTACTCAAAATAGCTACAAACTGAAAAGAACCCAGAGGTCCATCAACAAGTGAATGAATAAACAAGCTGTGGTGTACTCATTCAGTGGAAAACTATTCAACAATAAAAAAGAGTGAACCACGGGCTCACATCAATACATGCAACAACATGGATGAATCCTGCAGATATTACACTAAACAAAAGTACCCAGACACAAAAGAGTACATACCACATGATTTCACTTATACAAAGGTTATAAAAGGCAAAAATAGTGACAGAAATCATAGACTGCAAAGGGACAGGAGGAAATCTGGGTGATGGAAATGTTCTATTATATTGTTTGTAGTGGCAGTTACACAGGTAGATATATCTGTCCACATTCATAGAACTTTACACTTAAAATGTGTGCATTTTATTGCATGTAAATTATACCTCGATACATTTGATTTCAAGGGGAAGAATATGTGAGCAGTCTTATTAAGTCAATCACCAGAAGCTAAAACTTTTCTCTTCAGCACAAACACTATGAACTAACCAGCTGTCACTGATTTCTACAACACAGGATAAAAACACCAGCACTGAAGTCCTACACAGACATCTGGAGATCGGGAAGAAAAGGAAAGGAATTCTGAGGCCCAGTCCAGTCTCTGCTGAGTGGCCTGGGATATCTCTTTAAGTGTGAGTTTCAGTTCTTCACCTATAAAACAAGAACAATCAAGGTCTTTCTGCTAACCGGAGCTACTGAGAGGATGAAAATGAGAACATATCAGCTAAGTGTTTTGTAAAATAGTAAAGCACGTTCTTCAGACTATACCATTGGCCTTAGTTATCTTTGTTTCATCTGGCCCTCAAATATTTGTATCATATAAATATAACATTATTTTTATTATTACTCATGCTTTCTACCAATAGCCAGTTATCAGCAAAGAAGAATGTTATGATTTCAATTAATTTTATAATAATAACAATAGCTAATATGTTTTCCAAAGTGCTGTTATAGGCCTTGCATATCTTAACTTATTTAATCCTCACAGTAATTGTGATAAAGTTGGGGCAAAACAGCCAGGCAGGGGCTCCCCTGGTGGTGCAGTGGTTGAAAGTCCGCCTGCCGATGCAGGGGACACGGGTTCGTGCCCCGGTCCGGGAAGGTCCCACATGCCGCGGAGCGGCTGGGCCCGTAAGCCATGGCCGCCGAACCTGCGCGTCCGGAGCCTGTGCTCCGCAACGGGAGAGGCCACAGCAGTGAGAGGCCCACGTACCGCAAAAAAAAAAAACAAAAAAACAAAAACAAAAACAGCCAAGCAACTTACCCAAGTGTACACAGCTACAACTGTTCAGAGCTGGCATCTGAACAACTGATTTGAGAGCCTACCTTCCCAAACAATACAGTCTACCAGCCTCTACAGTAAATAGTTAATGCAGAATTGGTTGGTTTTTCTAGACACTCAAATTTTTATTACCTTTATTTCTGAGAAAATTTGCTTTTCCTTGTCCAAATAACCAACTTCTGAGCATTAAATCAAGTGACATGACCTTCATTAAGAAGTCCAAGAATGTTTCAAGTTTTATTCATTTATGCTACTGGCAAAGAGACCAGAAACTACCTACTTCTTTTCCAGCTTTGCAAAGGCAAATAATTCACTGAGGGTCTCATCACTGTAGTCAACAGAAATTTGGAAAGTTTGTTAGTGGTCTCAACATTTACTCTCTGCACCCTGTATGGCCCAGCCCTGCAACTGATGCTTTGGTGTTGGATTAAAACCCCCATTGTAAGGTATATTTTCACTTCCATGCCACCAGCACTGGGGGTTTATTTGCTTATAAAATTACTTCACTTGTATTCGGTTAACCCTGAGAACTAAATCTGACAGTGTATCCAAATAAAAATAAGTAATAAATGGGCACATTGATGAGAATGAAAGGTTGATGTCCGTCCCAGAAGACCTGAATGAAAACTGAGCCCAAACTTGGCCTTTGAAATAAAGTAACTTCCCACAGAGGTGGCCCACAGCACACTTGGCTATCTGCTCACATTGGTGTCTTCGTCCCTGGTCTCTAAGCACCGTCGGTACTTCACAAGTAGGCAGGGTATTAGTGTAGGCACACCAGTCGCATATTCCCAAACTAGATTTCAAGTTCTTAGGAGACAGGGATCATGTCTACTATATCTTCTATATTCCTCGCAACACTCAAATACTTGTTGCATGGTATTTGACCCTGGAATCCAAATAACTCATTTCCCAGAGCTAAGTCAATTCAAAGAAATTATTTCAAGGGAAAATAGATAATAAATTTCACTATGATTAGCTTAAGAACCTGATTAGGGCTTTACCTTCAAATATATGCAGACCCTAACCCCTCTACTGCCCTACCTCCTGTGTGCACCCTGCCCCCCAGGCCACCACCAGCTCTCACCCGCGTTACTGCAACAGCGTCCAACTTGTTCTCCCGCCTCCGCTCTCCTGCCCATACTATCCTCTTTAAACCCAGTAGCCATGGTTATTCTGCTAAAAGTCAGATCATGTCATGGCTCTGCTCAAAACCCTCCAATCTTTGGAGTCCAACAGCTTCCCATTTCCAGTCCTTACAATGGCCCATGACAAGCCCTACATGACTGGGATCCCACTCTCTCATCCCCTTTACTCCCCATCACTGGCCCCACTCTAGCCACAACGGCCTCCTTGCTGTTCATCATGTACACCAACCAGGCTCCCGACCCCTGGCCTGCACACACCCAGGGAGTCCTGTGGCTCAACCTGGAACCTCCTTCTGATCTACGCCTGAAGCTCGCCTCATTGGTGAGGGCTTCCCTGATCACTCCCCACCCTGCATGCCCCATCCTCCGTAGCTGTTTTTTCTCCATGTCATTTGTCATTACCTCCAATATTATATATTCACTGGCTTATTTGCTTATGGTCTATCTGCACTAGAATATAAACTTTAGAAGGGAGGTACCTGACCCTTCAAAGTTTGTCATAGTTGTAGCCTCAAGGCTATGAATAGTGCTTGGCATACAGTAGGTACTCAATAAAGAGTTGGTGTGCTAACAAAAACAGATAAACATGACTGACCCTGATTTCATAATTTCTGAAACTGGGTGACAGGTAAAGAAGAGTTCATAAAACTATTATCTCTACTTTTTAAAATATATTATTTATTTATTTATTTTTGGCTGTGTTGGGTCTTTGTTGCCGCGCGCAGGTTTTCTCTAGTTGCGGCAAGCTGGGGCTACTCTTTGTTGCGTTGCGCGGGCTTCTCACTGCGGTGGCTTCTCGTTGTGGAACACGGGCTCTAGGCGCGCAGGCTTCGGTAGCTGTGGTTCTCGGGCTCTAGAGCGCAGGCTCAGTAGCTGTGGCGCACGGGCTTGGCTGCTCCGTGGCATGTGGGATCTTCCTGGGCCAGGGCTCAAACCCGTGTCCCCTGCATTGGCAGGCAGATTCTTAACCACCGCGCCAACAGAGAAGTCCCTATTATCTCTACTTTTGGATATGTTTTACAATTCCTTTATAACAAGTTAAAAGAAAAGAAAAAAGCTAAAGAAAGCACCAAATCTCTGATATGTGACCACAGGCAAGAGACAGGATACAGAGAACTATGACAATAATGGAGAGGAAATAAGAACAAGTAAACTCTCCCTGATAAGAAATACAGCCTGGTGAGTGACCTAGCTGCACACAAAACGGGCAAGAGTGTGGCCTCTTCTTCATCAGAGTTGGAAGCTTACTGCCTTGTCTTTATTTTGATCAACTTTATGCATGTATGCTAAAGGATTAAATTGTCCCAGGAGTTTACTACACACACAGTCCCCAGTCCCTTTCTTTCTCATTACCCACCTCCATCTTTCTCTCTCATTCTTATTAGCTGAATCTTTTGGTGTCACCACCTACCTCTAAGCAATAGCCCTGGGTGATAACCGATGGTTCAGCTTGAGCATCATCTACTGACTTCCCCAAACAGTGGCAGGCAGCTGGCAGAAAGGTAGTCTCTCTTTCTTCCCCTGGGCCCTCCAAACAACCATGTCCTTCTCATCTCCACGCCTCCTCCAGACAGGCATATCAGCATTCTAATTAGAGCAATATTCGATGTTTACATAAATTATTATCATTGCACAAAGGCTATTCACAGCTGAGCCTTGCAGTACACCGTAATTATCTTTCTTTCCTGCACAACGGCTTATTTTCCCTGGAACTAGTTAACAGTCTTGTGTTTTCCCTTGCTTTGCTCTCTATGTACTTAATCACTAATACAGCCCCAACTCTGCCAACTGTCTAAATCTCCTCTCCAGATGTTCCAGAGCATCAGGTGCCCCATCAATTTCACATTCCCCAAAAAATCTCTTGGAGGAAACTTCAAGGCTCAGGTCCCAAGATACCTGCTCTCATGCCTGGTACCTGGCCTGGCTGGCATCCCAGCCTCTCCATCTCATCCAGCAGATTCTTTTCACCTCTCCTCTGAGGCTAACCCTGTCTCCTCTAGCCTGTCTTTCCAGATTCACCACCTCATTCTGGGAGAGTATGCCTGCCAGTCACTTCTTTAAAATACATGAGACAAATCTTTGGAGCATTTGTGAAAATATCTTTATTATATCCTCCTTTGCCTGAGTTTAGAATTCAAGGTGGAAAATATTTTCCTTCAGAATTTTGAAAGTAATGCTCTCTTGTCTCCCAGCTTCCAATGTTCTTAAAGATGGGTTCGGAGCCATCCTGCTTCATCCCGTGATGACCTGTTGGTGGCCTGTCTTTATTCTTTCTGAGAAGCTAGCATGACCTTCTTTGTCCAGAGTTCTGAAATTTCACAACAACGTGTCTTGGAGCGAGTGTGCACGTCTCTCTCTCCATGCGAACTCTCACTATGCAAATTCTGAAACAGCTTCAGATGCACTTCCAAATAAACCTGCTTCCCAAACTCTTACTAGCCACTATCAGAAACTCGGTATCCCTCCCTATACAAACTTGCCCCCCACACTCTGAATATCCAAACTGGGAACTGAATAGACAGGTGAGTGAAGGATACCTGCATTTTCATCCATGGTGCCGGTCACTCAGTGGGCCCCTTCAGAAAGGCAGAAAGTTTTGGTTCTAGGATTTCCCTTATCATTTTGTGGATGATTTTATCCCATTTTATTTCTTGCTGAAACTGTTATTATTCAGCTGTCAATTGCCTCATCGGATGCTTTTTCTTTTTTCTCTCATTTTCCATCTCTTTGTTTTTCTGTTCTATTTCCTGAGTTCTCAACCTTTTCATCTACTGAGTTTTTTATTTCTTCCACTGTATTTTTTATATCCATGTGTTATCTTTTTGGATTTCTGAATGCTTCTTTAAAAAAAAAGAGCATCCTGTTCTTGTCTCTTGCATGCGATATTTTCTATCTCCATGTGTGTATTAGTGACAGTATGCTTTTTAAGTGTGCTTCCTGCACACTCTCTATTGCTTCCAAGTGTGTGTTATGATCTCTATCTTCCAAATCAGAGGTTTCTTCACTTGTCTTTGGTTATCTATTCCTATTTAAGGGGTAGGGGATTAAAAGAACTTGGAAGCTCTGGACCCTAAAAAGGGGTTATTAATTATGAGCTTCATTAGTGAGTGATCCAACTGGGCCTCCTTACTGTGGACCCCCTGATGTCACTATTTTTAGGTCCTTTCTCAGACTACTCACTTTCCCCAAAGACTCTTCCATTCTCCTGTCTGGAAGGAAAAGTACCAACTGACAGTGTTCTGGGAGCCAAGCAGGCTCCATTCGCTTCATCCTCTTGGGTTTAGTACAGCAGTCCAGCCCCTCTGCCCCGCTCAGCTGCACCTGGTGCTTCCTATTCCTCTCTGAAATACTTTTAAAGTTCTCTAAACAGTTACAGAAACCACCACCTTGGTTAACTACAGGAAGTATTGAGTTACTGAGTCAGTTATCATTAAGCACATGTGTTGGCAAATGACTGGAGAACCATCAGCCCTGGCTGCAGCCACAGACCCACTAAGTGAGCAGGAAACTAACCACTACTTTCTGAAGAAAAAGATAAAGAAACAATCGAAAAATTGAAACTAAAGATGTAAGTTTAAAACAAATTATAAACTAGCAGCATTTGTTTCAGTGTTATCAATAACCAGTCTCTTATCCAGGAATGGCACTTCAGCCTTGAGACCCTTCTAGAAGAGAATCACCCACTAGCCTTGGTGACTGTATGGTAATGACAGTAAACTGCATTCCCACCATCAGCCATCCAACATGCTCTTCTTCTGCCATCTATCGCTTTCCCGCTGGACTCCCCAGGATTCCATCCCTGGACACATTCTCTCTCTCCACGAGCACATCTCATCCAGGATGACCCACAAATACTTCAAATTCTACAAGTCTAAAAATCAAATGCATTTTAGCCCCTTTCTTCTCCAAACCTGCTCCAGTATTCCTTATCTCAGGTACCAGCCCCGTCCTCAGCACCCAAGTGAGAACCTTGGTTACTTTTGCCGTTTTCCTTTCCCTTTCACCACATCCCACAGAGCGCCTTCGCACTGTGGATTCTCCTGCTTGTTTCAAGCTGACGCCCTTCGCAACTCTCAGCCACTGTCCTGACCCACACCCTCTTCAAACGTACCCAGCTCAGTCTCCATGTCCTGATACCCTGGATCTATCCTCTGTTCTCACTAGTGTTGCTCTTCTAAAACGCATCTCTCACATTGCACCCGAAACCCTGACTACTCCTCACCAGAAGGATAAAAGTCCAAACTCCCCGGCATGGCATTCAAGGCCCTTTGGTCAGAAACCTCTTTCTGGTCTTAGCCTCCATTTCAATCCTCAAACCCCAACCCACAATGAACACAGGGACTCACTGCTCCCTCCCCCCAAATGTCCCATTCACTTCCACGCCTCCAAATACCCTGCTGCCTCCACTTGGAATGTTCTCCCCAAGCTTCACTCGTCTCTCAAGGTCCAACTCATATGTCATCTCCACTATGGGAAACTTCTGCAACACCAAGAAACAAGTTTAGCTGCTCCCTCTTTCTTCCCACTTTGTAAACACCTAGATGACAGCACTAACCACATGGTATTATAGTCAGGTTAATCATGTTACCAGCATCTAGCCCAACGTGGCATCTTACAAATGATGAGAGGCTCAACGTTTGCTCAGGTAATGAAGTAGGTGCACACTGACTAACAGTGAACAGTACTGCTGGCCTGAAAATAACAGCCCAAAGTCTTATAAACCATCTGGCAAGAAAAATGAACATCCATGTGTGTCCACGCAGGCACTCTCTAAGTTCTCAGTAGTGCTACCTTCAGGTAACACTTGCGTTGGTGTCAGCTGACACTTTAGAGGTAATCATGTTGCAATATATGTGTATCAAATCAACACTTTGCACATCTTAAACTTATACAACGCTAATCAATTATACTTCAATTTTTTAAAGTTTTCCCGGACTTCCCTGGTGGCGCAGTGGTTAAGAATCCCCCTGCCGATGCAGGGGACACGGGTTCGAGCCCTGGTCAGGGAAGATCCCACATGCCGCAGAGCAACTAAGCCCGTGCACCACAACTACTAAGCCTGTGCTCTAGAGGCCGCGAGCCACAACTACTGAGCCCACGTGCCACAACAACTGAAGCCCATGTGCCACAACTACTGAAGCCCATGCGCCACAACTACAGAAGCCCACGTGCCACAACTACTGAAGCCTGCACGCCTAGAGCCCGTGCTCCACAACTAGAGAAGCCACCGCAATGAGAAGCCCGCACACCGCAATGAAGAGTGCTCGCTGCAACTAGAGTAAGCCCGCACGCAGTAACGAAGGCCCAAGGCAGACAAATAAATAAATAAAATTGCCGCCTCTCAAACCACTAAAAAAAAAAAAAAAAAGTTTTCCTAATATCTCCTTTTACACACTGACACCAGCCCTGAGTCACCTTCCCAAAGCCAGGTGTTCACAGAGGGCTAAACTGTGCCCTGGTTTGAGGGCAGGCGAGGACCAGCCGAGCTGTTTCCCAGCTGCCCCCGCCCGGACCCACACGTGTGGGGACAGTACCCTTAAAGATGCGCTTGCATCCGCTCTGCCCCCAACCCACATTGTCATTCATCCCGGGTCTCCTGAGTCTCTCCGGCGTCGAATTATAACATAAATAATTCAATAATCGCGGGAACACTACGGCTTGTTGTGCTCCGCGCCAGACGGAACCTCGGCTCCAGCCAACGGCTTGCGGGACATGTCTTGGTGGCTAGGAGCCCAAATGGAAGATATAAGTCCTACTGTTAGCGACTAATACATGGCTTCCTTTCGCTGCTTCTGGCGCAAAGGGTCATCTGAGTGGTACTCTTCCAGGACGCGCCCGCATCCGCCGGGTCTGCAGTCATAGGTCCGCGGTCAGCGGGACGGGGAAGTGCCCACGGCCTCGGGCGAGCCAGGGCACCGGGGCGGGGGCTCCCCCCTGCACGACCCTGGTGGAGGAACCCGTGCGCCCGGGCGTCCGCTCGCGGTCCCCGCGCACGGAGACCCCCCCAAGGGCTCCCCGGAACCCCGCGCGTCTGCTCCTCCCTCCACATTCCCGAACAGCCCAAGGGGGAAGCTGACAAGCGTGCAAGGAGGATCCCCGCCCCGCCGCCGCCCCCCCTGCAGGGCAGATGCCGGGCGGCCAGAAACGGGCGGGGACCAGCCCCGACGGCGGCAGCTGACCACAGCCGCGAGCCCCACCGCGGATGGGCGGCGCGCCGGACGCCCCACGCCCCGTTCAGGTCTCCCTCATCCCCACAGGACCGGGGCTCAGAGACGGTGCGAGCCCGGCCAAGGTCACACAGCGACGGCGCGGGGAATCGGCCCGGAGCCGCGCCGGACCCGCCCAGGCGGCTGAGGGGGCAGGACCCGCCGCGCCGCCGGGACCCCCGCCCCGCGCCCCTCGCCTCACCTCACCTCACCGCGCGCCCCTCATCTCGCCCCGCGTCCCTCGCCTCACCTCGCGCGCCCCTCGCCTCACCTCGCGCGCCCCTCGCCTCACCTGCCCTCCCCTCACCTCGCACCGCAGCTCCCGCCTCCACCACCTCACGAACGGCGGACCGTCTCGAGGCCGCCCCTCCACCGGCCCCGCCCCCCGCCCCTCTTCTCGCGAGAAACCGCGGCCCACGGAGAGGCCACGGAGGCCGAGGATCACCCCCTCAGTGCGCCTGCGCCCTCCGCACCGCCCCGGGCCTCCCCAACCAGTGCCATGTGGCGCCGTATTTACGGCCGGGAGCGGCCCCGCCCCCGGCCGCGGGGAGCCCCGCCCCCTCCCAGCGGCCAATCCTGTGCTGCCCGGCGGCCGAGACCGGCGAGGCGTTGCAGCCTTTCGGGTCCGGCGGGGCAGCACTTAGGCAGCACCTGCTGTCTACACGACCCGTTCGCGAGCACCGACTGCCTGCTGAGGATCCTGCTGCCGGGCCCTGTGTGGCCTTGGGCAAGTGACTGAACCTCTCTTAGGTTGTGTCCAAGTCCATCAGTAGGGTCGTGACTTCAGCCTGCAGGGAGCTATAGTGACACCAGGTGAGAGGGTGCGTGTAAAGCGTGTAAAGCCTGATGCATCGTCAGCACTCCCATCGTGGTTCTTACTGAGTTTTTAAATTGTGGTAAAATACCCATAACATATTGCCACCTTAACCAATTTTAAGTGTGCCGAGGGGCCTTAAGTACATTCACATTTTGTGCAGCCGTTTCCACTGTCCACAGAACTTTTTCTGTCAGTGAAGTTGTTCATGGTTCCTCCCAGTGGGGGTGGGCTGCCTTGTGAGGGAAAGCTAACAAGGGCCATGAGGAAATTTCAGTTGTGACTGAACTGTTCTGTATCTTGATCGTGGTGTTGGTGGTGGTTACATGACTGTATATGTTTGTCAAAACTCCCAAAACTCTACACTCAAAAGGATGCATTTTGCTTATATATACATTATACCTCCATTAAAAAAAAAACTTTTAAAATGTAACTTCCTCCAGCCAAGATTTTGCTAATTATGAAGAAGTGGTGCATAATGAAGATGAACTCATTTACCCAGAGGACGGCATTCAGAGGCGCTCAATTAATGTTTCCACTAGGCCAGCAATTCCCAACGTATACCCTGAAATGGGGGCCTGCAGAGAAGGTTCTGGGTGCCCCCTTCATAAGATGAAAGGGTTCTCTGGTCAAATAAGAGCAGGGTACAGGAAATAAAGTTTTAAATGTTTAATTGCAGCCAGACTTCTCAGACCCTTTGCCAGGATAAAGCATGTTGTGAATTGTAATGAATTTCCCCGTGAATTCCCCAGGCCCAACCCCTGGGGGGTGTTGGTAAAGGCTTCTTTGAATTAAGTAGACGTTCAGGTGCCCAGGAGCCAGAATCTCACACTGCAGAAGCCGCCTTGGGAATGTGAACAGAGCACCAAGGTTGTTTGGGTGTGTGCCAGGACTTAGGGTCAGGAAGCCGGGTGAGGGTCTCAGCTGACTGGACCTGGAGCTGAGATAAATACCACCCTTCCCTGGGAGTGGGGAGAAGGAAGGTGGAGCAAGTTCACAATGGGGCCAGGCCCCCTTTTGGGGTGATGAAATGCTTTAGAACCAGATAGAGTTGGTGGTTGCCCAACACTGCAAACGTCCTAAATGCCACTGATGTGTTCACTTTAAAACGGTTGGTTTTATCTTAAGTCAATTTCACCTCCATTAAAAGAAAAACCAGTTCTTAAATTAGCAACCTACATTTTTACTTACCCTCTCTGAAATAGCTACATATTACCTCCTCATTTACCTAGAGGGTAGCAGAGGCTCAGTGAAGTTAACCAACTAGCAGAAGACACACAGCTGCGTAAGTGACAGAGTTGGGACTGGAAGTCAGATTTGGGGCTCCAGAGCCAGAGCTCCACTGCACCCCAGTGACCTCCTTGACGAAAGGGCACCTGTTGTGAGGGGTTTGTGAGCAGACCAGCTCCCGTCCACTGTGACTTTCGTCTCCCCTCTTCCAGTCCCCGAGCTGCTTCAAGCTGGTGGACCCCAGCTGGCCATCTTTCCCCACAGCAACGTCGTTGACTGCGGCCCACCTTCAGGACCCCTGGGCCTCTTTGCAAAGGCCACAGCCTCCCAAGGGCTGACCACAGCCTGCCCCAGTCTTCATGATTTAGTTTATCATGATGTCCTGTACCGACTACAGCTATTTCTGCTTTCATAAGCAGTGTTGCAATGGAAGAAGATAGACGTAACTGTGGCTCGGGCCGGCAAATGTCAGCTGCCCCCGTTAGAGGCAGCTAGGGAAAGAAGAAGAAGAAGTAGTAGAAGAAGAGGTATGAGAAGTGCAAATTCCCCTCACCTCCTTTGCAGGTGATAAGATAATCCAGGAGAACGGACAGGTGAACCTTCCTGATGAATCTGAACTCATGCACCCTCAGCCCTATCCCAGCCTCACCGCCGTGTTTCTGTTTCAGACGTCTTGTGGGTGGTGTGGAGTAATGCAGAAGTGGTCGGAACCCACCCCGGACGCTAAGGCGATTACAACGCAGCAGTGTGAACGTGGCAGGTCTCCCAGCCTCTCACGAGCTTCAGTTCCCTTATCTGTATAAGGCGTGAAATAATGACGCCCGTTTCCCACAGCGTTTACACATAATGAGAGAAATGGTGTGTGCAGAGGGCTGGCCCCTAACGGCATTTCTGCTGGGAGACCGGCTGGGAAGCACTGCGGTGGTCCCGACGTGGATGATGGTGCCTTAGGCTCAGATGGTGGTAGGAAAGGAGGTGGGGGCAAAAGGATGATCGAGAGAGATTTGGGAAAGGGGGGACAGAATGGAGAGGGTAGGCTGATGGAGGGAGAAGGGGAGGGAGGGGTCGAGTGTGATGCCCGATTTCTAGGTGGGCATTTGAGTGGGTGGTGGTGCCACTATACCCAGAGGAGAACAGTTTGGGGAGCGAATTTTGTGAACCTGGTATTCTGCGTGCAGAGTGACAGCACACGCATCAGGGAAACAGTTGGATGTTTGCATCTTGAACTCAGGAAAAGGGGTGCAGGCTGGAGGTGGGAGCGTCAGAGGTGCTGTAAGTGGGTACCCTCACCCCAGGGGTCCACCACACCAAGTCCCTGCACCTCCCCCCACCCCCCAATCCTGGCAAACCCTCTCTGCCACCTTCTGCTTTACCCTCCTGGCCGCTGGAATGGCCAGTAGGGCCCAGATGCCACAGAGGCTACATTTCATTCTGAGGGCAGCAAGAGCCCCCAAAGGGAAGGGAGAGGGGACCCTGGTCTGGCTTGAGAAGCTGGAAGAGCAAAACCCAGCCCCCCAAATCGATGTGCTCAAGGCTACCCTGGGGGTACGGACAGGAAGCCTGGGGACCCCTGGAGAGGAAGCCACTGGCTGAGTCCAGATGATCCCCACACAGGATGATCTATGCAAAACCAGAAAGGACGAGCCTCCTTGCAGAATTAGAATGAGCTGTTCTCAGGAAGGAGCCTGGGAGATGTTAAACCTCCTGCCACCTGGTGGCATCTGTCACCAACAAGATGCTCTTAACGAGGGGGCTCATCCTGCTTGCACACCTCCAAGTTGGGAAGCTCACTCCCTACACTTGGGCCACCCAGACCTTCTGCCTCTCCTCCCCGGGAAAACTCGGCTATAGTCCTCTCCACCATTTGCCAAAGGGCTCTACTTCCTTGCCCATCTCTCTCCTCTTGCAACGAAGCCTCAGAACAACCACAGTGATAATCACAGGACATTCCCAGTGGAGTCACCTCGTTTGCACGTTCAGCCTCTACCCTGTACAAGATGCCAGGACCTGGGTGAGGTCCCAGGATAGGGTCCACGCCACAGGCGTGAGGGGCAGTTCAGAGGTCATCACACGTCCTCCGTCAAAGCACCAGTGCCCGATAGCACCTGCTAGTTCTCTTAAAGTTGCCGGAACACCCACACCTCCTCTGCTGCCTTCCTGAGTCACGTTTGCTGCATTACATTAAAGGGCCGGCCTTTCAAGCAAAATGAGTGCGGCGCCATGTAGGTGATGTGAGAGGTTTTCAAGGGTAATGTCGAGCCCCCCGACTTTGTCCTACGTGTAATGCAAGCATGGGATGCAGCTCTGCCATGTTGCAGGGCGCGGTCTCAACCGCGTCCCCATTGTACAGCTGAAAAAAACTGAAACTCAGAGAGCAGTGCGAGGGGCTCCAGAGCTGCAGCCGTGGACACAGCCCCCAGCGCAGAGCGGGGCGGCCACGCCAAGGAGGCTGCCCATCCAGGCACCCATCGTGCGCTGGACGAGGGAGGAGGAGGCTCTGGGTGGGGCCATCGAAGGCAATTTGATGCCACAAATTTGGTCAAGAGAACTAACAGCTCCAAAATGCGTGCATGGCATGGTGGGCCCAGGTTTGCAAGCGTTGGTAACTGGGGAAAGACAAGTTTGCATCTTCTAATGCATGGGCCACTCCACAGCTTCACAGTGAAGACCCTACCCCCGAGATCCACCAGCTCTCTTTCTTGGCCAACTTTCTCACCTGACTCAAGACAGAGTGTAGAAAGACCGGCCTTGCGCCACCACGCTGCCATCTCTAATCGCCCGTGGTCACTCCACAAAAGCACCAGGATCTTCTCCAGCCATGACTTGCCAACTGCCTGAGCTTCCCCTTATGTGTCACTTGGGATCAGGGGCACCAACCACAGTGGCTTTGGATGGATGTTTATTTCTCTCTCAGGTTAAAGTCTGGTGGTAGGATGTAATAACAATGCTGAGAGACATCTCTGCTCCCTGAGGACCCAGTCTCCTTCCAACTTCCCACTCCATCGTCTGTAGGGTGTGGCCTCTGCCCTCATGGCCCCAAGATGGTGGCTAGAGTTCCAACCATCACATTCAAATTCCAGGCAGCAGGATTGAGGAAGTGAAGAAGAAAAGAGGTAAGAGGAACATGCTTATTATCCTTTATGATAAAGAGTCCTGGAAGCAGCCACTTCTGGTTTATATCCCGTTGATCAGAACTTAGTCAGGGGGCCATACACAGCTGCAAAGGAAGCTGGGAGACAGAGTATTTTGGGAGCTGTGGCCAGCTAAAAGTTGGGGTTCTATTATCACGGAAGAAAGAGAGCAGATAAAAGGGAGCAATCAGCAAATTCTGCCCTTCCCAGGCTCTGGGGCCAGGACAGCAAAGCAGAAGGCGTCCCTCCCTGTGGTGGCCTCGGCACTTCCCTCCAGGTGAGGGGAGTGGGCAGTGGACGGTGCCCACACAGCGGATCTGCAGAAAGCAGCCGGCAGAGGCCCTGAAGATAAATGGGACCCACGTTTCCACCTCCACACACTCCTCCAGAGCGGAAAACATGGCTTCAAGGAAGCCCCTAACACGTCTTCCTTGACAGCAGGCATTACGAGGAGGTGGCCAGGCCGCGGCCTTCTGGGTGCAGTTCACACGCTCATGGGGTGCCTCACGTGCCAGGCGCACACAAGGGCAAAGACGCCCCACCTCCCACTAGTGCCACGAGACATGAAGGCCGCCACCTCCCTTCCGTGACGTGCTCTGCCCAGGGTGGCTCCTGCCACCTGGGGGTGTGGCTCCTGCCACCCGGGGGTGTGGCTCTGCCACCAGGGGGTGTGGCTCTGCCACCAGGGGCTGTGGCTGACCCCACGACCTCCAAACAAGGCGGCTCCTGAAAGTGAGGGATGAGGCCTCCAGTTTGAAAACTGCCTCGAGTGCCAGAAGCACAACGAAGGAAGGTGACGAGGCAGCTCACACAGGGTGGCGCTCAGAGCTTTTCTGGTTTTGTGTTTTGATTTTTTTTTTTTCTGTCTTGAAAAAGTGACTGAAGCTTATTCAATCCTAATGCAAATGGAACCTCTACTTTTGGGTTCCCCATTTACATGGCTGGTTTCATGTACCCTGACAATTCTATCTTGCTCCCAACAATTAGCAACGTTTTCCTCTCTGCATTACTGGGGTGTCGAGAGGGACCTGAGATCGCAGTGGGGGATGGGAGAGTTTCCCTGGGAGCCCCTGTGTGCAGTGACCAGTGTCCCTCTTCAGGCTGGCCAGGGCTTGTGAAGCAAGAGCGTTCATTGTGTGCATCAACCTGGCCAGGCCCACGGTATCCAGCTGTTTGTTCAGATGCCAGTCTAGATGTTGCTGGGAAGGTATTTTGTAGATGAGATCAACTTTTTTTTTTTTTTTTTTTGCGGTACGCGGGCCTCTCACTGTCGTGGCCCCTCCCGCTGCGGAGCACAGGCTCCGGACGCGCAGGCTCAGCGGCCATGGCTCACGGGCCCAGCCGCTCCGCGGCATGTGGGATCCTCCCGGACCGGGGCACGAACCCGCGTCCTCTGCATCGGCTGGCGGACTCTCGACCACTGCACCACCAGGGAAGCCCGAGATCAACTTGTAAATCAGTAGACTTGGAGGGCAGCAGATGACCCTCCATGATGTGGGTGGGCCTCATGCAAGCAGCTGAATGTGGAAAGAGGAAGAAGCCCGAGGTCCCCTGGGAGAGCCCCTGAAGAGGGAACTCTGCTGCGGCTGGCCTTCGTACTCCAGGCTGCGGCGTCAGCTCTCCCCTGGGTCTCCCGCCAGCCCTGCAGACTCAGACCTGCCTCCTCCTACAGCCACGCGAGCCGGTTTCCTCAGGTGCATCTCAGCCTCTCTCTCTCTCTCCCTCCCTGTTTTGTGTCCACACACACACACACACCCCCCACACCCCTTTGGCTCTCTTTCTCTGGAGAACCTCAGCTATCACCTGGGGTTGGGACAGTCTTCCCTGCCTCTCACTAGCGCATTCCGGTAACCCCAGTGGCTTCCACAGCCTGAGCCTGACCTGCGGGGCGATACCCGGGTGTCCCAGCCCGCAGAACGTGCCCCCAGAGCAGAGACCGTGGCGTGGGGTGATCCTGGGAAGAGCGCCCATGATCGGAATGGCCCCAAGAAAGGGCTGAGGCCTTTGGGAAGGGCTCCCTCTGCTGAAGGTGGCTGGCGAGACAGTTACGGGGCAGCTGCGGGACCTGGTGCAGAGGGCCGCAGGAGGCTGGGCGTGGGGCGGGCTGCCCCCGACGCGTCCCTGCCAGAGCCCCTGTCTCTCAAATCCCAACTTCGGGGCAGAGAGAGACCCCGGTACCCGAGTTTATCCTCTGCAGCCTGCCCGCCCCCGTCTGTACACTGGTCTTCTTGGCCTCGTGGCGCTGCCGCCCTGATGCTTGCGGGGGTGGCTGGGGGACCGTGGGCTGTGACGTCAGCCTCCGCTGTCTGTAGACGCTGGGGGGGATGGGAAGACCTCAGAGCAAAGCCAGAGTCCCAGCTAGGGTGGCTGGCTGGTCCCTGCCTGGGGTGGACACCCGGGCCTCGGCCTCAGTCTCCTGCCAGACTCAGTTCAAGACCGGTGTGGACTCCTGCCCCTTCCAGCCCTGCCCACGCCGCGGCCACCTTCTGGGCCTTTGGGACTTCACCTCCCCAGCCTGGGGCCTTGCTTCTGAGTCTGTCCTGGCCTTTGCTCCTCTCATAACACCAGGCCTGTCCCCCAGGACCCCTTCAGCCAAGGTCTCCACTATGGTGAACACATGCCGTTAGGATCAGGGAATCCTTGTGGAATATTTCCCATCGCTCATGTTTAAAGAAACATTGTTTAAATCAACTATGCACAATTGGCTGTTACTCACCCTACTCTGGTCTGGGAGCTTCTGGCCACAACCTTTGTAAACACCTTTGACACCGTTTCCCCAAGAACCCTTAAAAAGAAGGGCATAAAATGGGAGACTCTTAACCTTTTCTGAAACAGTCACATAAAGGAATGGCTTAAAGGTACAGCAAGAGGGACCAGGGTTAGACATAAGGAAGAACTTCCCGCACAGGCCCAGCAATTCCTGGTGGTCTTTAAGCCGAATGTTGATTTATACACATCCTTACGGACAGCTTGGTTGTATGCTGGGTCAGTAGTGAGAAAATGGTGTCACGATGTCAGAGGGAGTTTCCTATTCCCAGAAAGGATTCAGGCGACACGGGCCTCCTAAGCTGGGGCGAGGATCACATGAACGTGGGTGCTGATGTGACTTAAACCCTCACTGGGATTGATCAGATACCCAGACACATGGGTGTTCTTGCCTCAAGATACAAAAACAAGACAATAAGAGAAGGGGGAAGAGGGAGAAATGGAGGGCCATTGGCACAGTGACAAACGTGTGTCTCGTGTTTTAAGGTTAACACGCAGGACACCCAATATTGTGGTAAACTCGTAATTTCATGATAGGGCTAGCAAATTTGGAAAATTACAAATCTGCTAGGAAGAGGTTTGGCTAGAAGTTAAATAAACCAAGCAAACCTGCTTTTGAGTGAAAGAACAAGCGTGCACGATTTTCATCAGGTTCTAGACCTGTGCTGTCCACTTAAGTAGTCAGTGGCCAAAAAGGCTGCTGAGGCAAGCTAAGTCATGCGGGAGGCACACGCACTGCTGCCCTTCCCGTGACAGACGAGGGGATGTGCGACGAGCGCTCATGTCTGAGAAACACGGGGACTGCTGTCTCAGCCTCCTCGGCAGAAGGGGCGTGCGGTATCGCTCGACTCTGAGTTACAGGTGCATATGCTGTACACCACCTCAGGTGAGGCGACGTGTGGTGAACTGTCACGTCTGAGGTACGCGTGCACTGCTGTCACAGCTCCACCGTTGACAGGAGTGTGGTGAGCAGTTACCTGTGAGGTCCACGGGCACACTGTGCAGCCTCCACAAGTGAGGAGACGCGCGGTGACTGGTCGTGACGAAGGGACACGTACACTGATATCACAGACTCGCAGTTTAAGGGGAGTGTGGTATCAGACAATTCTGAGATAAATACGCATGCTGTCACAGCCTCCTCAGGTGAAGAGACCTTTTATATTCATCAGGTCTGAGGTAAATGTGCACATTGTCACAGCCTCCTTAAGTGAGGAAACAGGTAGTGACTCATCGTGTGTGAGCTACGTGCAATGCTGTAACAGCCTCAGCAGGTGAGGAATTTTTTTTTTTTTTTTTTTTTGCGGTACGCGGGCCTCTCACTGCCGTGGCCCCTCCCGCTGCGGAGCACAGGCTCCGGACGTGCAGGCTCAGCGGCCATGGCTCACGGGCCCAGACGCTCCGCGGCACGTGGGATCTTCCCGGACCGGGGCACGAACCCGTGTCCCCTGCATCGGCAGGCGGACTCTCAACCACTGCGCCACCAGGGAAGCCCGTGAGGAATCTTTTGATATGGGTCACGTCTGAGGTAAATGTCACTTAGTGACTGGTCCCGTTTGAGGAACACATCCCCCTTCATTAATAGGTGAGTGGACCCGTGGTATAGTGCCTATCTGAGGTAAAGGTGCATTCTGTCACAGACTCCTCAGATGAGGAGACACCTGGTGACTGGGCACACTTGAGGGATGTGTGCACTGCTCTCACAGCCTCCTCAGGTGAAAAGCCTTCTATATCGGTCAGGTCTGAGGTAAACGTGCATGCTGCCACGGCCTCCTCAAGTGAGGAGACACTGGTGACTCGTCACGTGTTATCTGCACAGGCGACGCTGTAACAGCCTCCTCAGGTGAGGAGACTTATGTTCACTGGTCATGTGTGAGAATCATGTGCAATGATGTAACAGTCTCATCAGGGGAGGAAGCTTTTGATATCTGTCACTTCTGAGGTAAATGTGCATGTTGTTCACAGCCTCCTCAGGTGAGGGAACCTGTGGTATCGGTCCGTCTGAGGTAAATGTACGAGCTCTCTCAGTCTCCTCAAGTGATGAGACGCGAGGTGACTGACTACGTGTGAGGACTCACCTGTGGTGAGTGGGCACATTTGAGGGATGTGTGCACTGCTCTGACTGCCTCCTCGGGTGAAAAGCCTTTCACATGGGTCAGGTCTGAGGTATAGGTGCACGCTGCCACAGCCTCCTTAAGGGAGGAGACATCTGGTGATTTGCTAGGTCTGAGGTAAACGTGCATGCTCTCTCAGCTTGCTCAGGTGAGGACACACGTGGTGATTGGTCACGTGTGAGGAACACGTGCAATTCAGTTATAGCCTCCTCAGGTGAGCAGAGCTGTGGTATCGGTCATATCTGAGGTAAAGGTGCCTGCAGTGACAGACTCCTCAGGTGAAGAAGCCGTTTATATCTATGAGGTCTGGGGTAAACGTGCACACTGTTACAGCCTCCTCAGGTGAGGAGACCTGTGGTAACTGGTCATGTTTTTTCAGAACACATGCTATTCAGTAATAGCCTTCTCAGGTGAGGGGACCTGTAGTAACAGTAATGTTTGAGGTAAATGTGCATGCTGTCTCAGAATCCAGAGGTGAGGAGAAGTGTGGTGATTGGTCAGTTCTGAGGTAAATGTGCATATGCCGTCACAGACTTCTCAGGTGAGGAGTCATGTTCTGAATGGTCACACTTGAGGGATGTGTGCACTGTTCTCACAGCCTCCTCAGGTGAAAAGCCTTCTATATCGCTCAGGTCTGAGGTAAATGTGCATGCTGCCACGGCCTCCTTAAGGGAGGAGACAAGTGGTGCCTCGTCATACGTGTCCGTGCTGTGACAATCTCGAGTAGGAGACACAATGTGACTCATCGAGTGTGAGCTACTCCTGCAGCACCCTAACAGCCTGCTCAGGTGAGGAGGCGTATGGTGACTGCTCATGTCTGAGAGTCACGTGCAATGCTGTAACAGCCTCTTCAAGTGAGGAGGTTTTCGTAAAGGTCAGGTCTGAGGTAAATGTGCATGCTGTTCACAGCCTCCTCAGGTGAGGGGTCTTTGGTATGGGTGCATCTGAGATAAATGTACACACTCTCTCAGATTCCTCAGGTGAGGACGAACGTTGTGACCGGTCATGTTTGAGGAACATGCGCGATTCTGTCACAGCCTCCTTAGGTGAGGAGAACGTGGTGACTAGTCACCACGTTCTGAATTGGAACACGTCCAATTCAGTAACAGCCTCCTCAAGTTATGGGACCTGTGCTGTTGGTAAAGTGCAGCCTCCCTCAGCTTGTTGAAGTGAGGAGACACCTGGTGATCGGTCACATTTGAGGAACACGTGCATTTCAGTAACGGCCTCAGGTGAGGGGAACTGTGGTAACGGTCACATCTGAGGTAAATGTGCATGCTGTCTCAGGTCCTCCTGTGAGGAGACACGAGGGGACTGGGCACACTTGAGGGGTGTGTGCACTGCTCTCACAGCCTCCTCAGGTGAAAAGCCTTCTATAT